>NC_079226.1:14483276-14783276 GCF_029633865.1 Lampris incognitus
GTGTGTGTGTTTGCACGCACAAGCCTGCCTAAATATCAGCAGTGTTGGTTTTGAATCTCCCATGAGAATGAGTGTGTTAATTTTACCAATCTGAGAAAGGGTCTCAGAAACCCTGGATATCGACTGATTACACCCCCCCTCCCACACACACACACACCCATACACACACACACACACACACACACACACACACACACACACACGCAAACCACAAAAATAGGGCAGATTGTCCACAGGAGGGTCCGCCACCACGGTCCAATTGATTGGGCCTACAGACCCTCACAGTGAAAATTGCTCTGTGACCGCCCAGATACAGACCTTTACACATATTTCTGTATTTGTGTGAATGTGCACAGGCCCTCATACAGACAAAAAAAAACCCAAAACACAACAACACCAGGCTATGGTATAAAAGGTAGACCAGCAAAAGACAATTACATGTCATGTTCACTTACATGTTCACGCAATGCCAAGCAATCACGCAGAATACACATGACTGCAGCTTTTACTGCCCACCTGAGGAGGACGGAGTCATGGGCCCGGGACACACACACACACACACACACACACACACACACACACACACACACACACAAACACACACCTCCACACTTTCACACTCACATGCACACCCTACCCCCTCCCGTCACACCCCACTTCAGAAAATCAACCTTGTTGCCTTTTGCGCGTTGCCATTCCCTCCTAGGGCTCTGATTGGCTCAAATGGCTCAATGGGAATCGATTCACTCGACTGGTGCGGCACCCAATCGAAACCAAGTGCAGGAAGAAGAAAAAAAAATCACAATGGCACACACACACACACACACACACACACACACACACACACACACACACACACACACACACACACACACACACACACAAAATAACACATTTTTCCTAGCTTTGTTTAGCCCCATTTTTGGGTCTATTTTGTCGATATTTCTATTCAAGACACGCTTCGCAAGGGGGCGGTAGCTCGAATGTTTGCCCACCCAAACAATGAGGAGATTTGGAGGCAGGGATAAAGTTTTGTTTTGTTGTGTGTTTTTGTTTTTTTTGTTTGTTTTTTTGGAGCGGTGGTGAGTGGGAATAAAAGCAAAGTCGCAAGGCAGCCAAGCACAAGCACATGAAGAACATACTGGTCGGTTACACACAGCCAGACATGCCAGCAACAGTACGGACGCACACAGACAAACACACACAGGCATGTGTGTACACACACACACACACACACACACACACACACACACACGTTCACTTAAACACAATCATCTATAGGTGAAATATACAATACATACAGCGTTTAAGTATAAAGAGGGGGGAGTGTATTTGTATGTGTCGTGTGTGTGTGTGTGTGTGTGTGTGTGTGTGTGTGTGTGTGTGTGTGTGTGTGTGTGTGATAAGAGAGATCGAGTAGGTGGGCAGCAGACCAAAGCCATCCATCTAGGAAGCCAATAGTACAGAGCAAAGGCTACAAGCTTCACAGCACCAAAAGCACACAAAAACACACACACAAACACACACAAATTCAAACACACACACGCACACACACACACACACACACACACACACACACAATGTGGTGCCCTTGAGGGGTTTACAGCTCTTAGTGTGTTAAGATGGTGTAGCCCAGAGCCATCAATCTACCGACCCTGCCTGAACTGCCCTTTGGACACTGGCACACACACACACACACACACACAGACACACACACACACACACACACATACAAAATATATGACAAAAAGTACCGCCTATATGTGGGTGCTCGAACACATTCTCATTCCCCTCCTTTTTGAGTCTCTCTCTCTATCACACTCTCCCCATCTTTAAAGCCCTCTCACAGACACACACTACAGTATGCATCACGCTAACTGACTGATGCCTCTAAAAATGATCGCAATCATGAGACAGCCAGCAAGCGGCGGGCTAAAAAGCGGAATGACCATTGATTTCCATTCCCACGGTCGGTGAGTTATGGCGAAGCATTGTGCAAAGCAGCCCGGCTGTAAGACAACGGCCTGCTCCAGGTACTACTACCTGAGACTGTGTGCGCGAGTCAATAGTCCCCACACCCACACCCACACCCACACCCACCCACACCCACACACAAAAAGAGCTCATTCACAAAGAGGAGAGAAAGGGAGACAAAGAGATGAGGAGTGACGTGCAAAGGTTGGAGAGCAGAGAAAGATGGAGCAGTGTAGAGATAAATGAGTTATAAATGAGCAGGGAAGAGAAGAGAAGAGAAGAGAAGAGAAGAGAAGAGAAGAGAAGAGAAGAGAAGAGAAGAGAAGAGAAGAGAAGAGAAGAGAAGAGAAGAGAAGAGAGAAGGGAAGAAGAAACAGTTACACAGTGGGAACAAAATGATGAGCCTATCTTGACAACTAGTGACGTTAAACTAACAACACCATTGCCATAGTATTATGGCTTTGCCCTTGGCCATTTATACACGTGTTTGCTGCTCCATCCTAGTACCACAGTACCATAGAACCATAGTACCATAGTACCACAGTACCATAGTACCACAGTATGGTAGTATGTGGTAGGATTAGGTGGTATGGGGTGGGAGAGTTATTTTTTTTCCCACCTTTTTTCTCCCTAGTTGTACCCGGCCAATTTCCCTACTCTTCCCGAGCCGTCCCGGTCGCTGCTCCAACCCCTCTGTCGATCCGGGAAGGGCTGCAGACTACCACATGCCTCCTCCGATACATGTGGAGTCGCCAGCCACCTCCTTTCATCTGACAGTGAGGAGTTTCACCAGGGGGACGTAGCACGTGGGAGGATCACACTATTCCCCCCAGTTGCCCCTCCCCCCCAAACAGGCACCCCGACCAACCAGAGGAGGTGCTAGTGCAGCGACCAGGATGCATACAAACATCCGGCTTCCCACCCGCAGACACGGCCAATTGTGTCTGGAGGGACGCCCGACCAAGCTGGAGGAAACAGGGGGATTCGAACCGGCGATCCCTGTGTTGGTAGGCAACGGAATAGACCACTACGCTACCCGGCAGGGCTGTGATCAGTCTGTTGTATGTTGTCATTTCAAAATGGGTCTAATTCAAACACAAAGTTTCTAGTATGAAGATAAGAGGTAATTGTACTGAAACTGCGTTAAACTTGTTTGCCTGCGTTGGGTACACAAAACTTCCCAAACTGCTGTCTGTTACAGGGTGGGTTGGGGGCGCTGGGTCGGAGGAGGCGTCACATTTTCTCACATTTAATGAAGACAAACAACGAGGGTCACTTTATCAACCCAGCAGCATTTATCCGGGTATTCACGCTGGATACTGACTGGTCTGTTATGCTGCCGGGTCTTTTACAATAATCTGGCTCATTGTCGATGGATCAGACAGAGAGCGACAACAAAAGAGACAGGATAAAGAAAAGAAAAAAAAAGTGTTGGGAGTCAGGATTCACAGCCAGAACACGGCTTGAACAAAAAGCACACCTTGAATCGTATGACCGGGACGCCTCTCAATGCATGACCTTTGAACCTGCAACCTTAGCCCGAGTACAGTGCAGTGCATCACTTTCAGCTCTTTGTAGGTCCAAAAATACTACCTTCCCACGACAAACACCTACCAGGTAGTGTTGCTGTGGGCACTGTTGTCAAGGCGACAGAGCAGCTCCAGGGTCTGTGGGTTGTGGGCGGAGTCGTCAGGTGACTCGTTGCTTCCTGTCTCCCAGTCTGAGGGCATCCGCCACACCGCCGCACACGACACCACCCTGCTGTCGCTGGCTGGACGAAGGTGAAGACAGTGTCACGGAGAACACACACACACACACACACACACACACACACACACACACACACACACACACACACGAACACACAAAATATGCACATAAATGAGTATAGGGAGGCAGAGGGCATCTGTGCGGTGGTCAGACTGATGTTGTAATGCCGGCACACCTTCAACCAAATACACATCACAGATGAGTTATTTTGGCATATCCACACTCCTTACAACCAGAGCTGCTAATTGGAACTGGTGGAGTAAATGTAAAATTGATATAGTAATTGGAATAAAAGTTTGAAGCTGGAAGGCAAAAACCAATCACAGAATGAGAGAGAGAGAGAGAGAGAGAGAGAGAGAGAGAGAGAGAGAGAGAGAGAGAGAGAGAGAGAGAGAGAGAATGCTTAGAGAGAGTGTAATTTCTTTTTTGTAGAAGATATTGACTGTGTGTGGGCAGGCGTTGGGCTATGAAACACTGGCGTTAGTCCTATTTGTCAAATTAAAAAGCAACGTGATGCGAGTCCGCAGGCTCTTGAGTGGTTTTAGACAACCCTGTGCTTGGAGTAAGTGGGCAAGCAATCATCTTGAACAAAAGCCTTTTCTTACTCACATATCTTGGTGCCAGTGGGAGGTAGTATAGAAACTGTGTGTATGTGTGTATATTTGCGTATATGTGTGTATATTTTTGTGCACAGTTTTTGATGCTAGAACTTGTTCAGTGTGTTTCTTTGTCAGGGCAATTTCTATGTTTGTGTTGATGTGAGTTGTGTGTGTGTGTGTGTGTGTGTGTGTGTTTGTGTGTGTACTGCATTGTATGGTGGGTTGTCTGAGCTTCAACCCGGTCCATCGAGGCCGTCATCCTGTGAACCGAAGCATGTAAAGCTCCGATGACACGAGGGAGAGTGAGCGCGCAGGAAAAAGGACGAGGAAGAGTGAGAGGGAGAGAACGAGAGCGAGAGACAGACAGACAGGCAAACAAACCAGCCCACAGAAAAGGAGAGCGACGGAGAACATGGAAACAGTTAACAGGAAAAACCAGAGGCCCAACAACAAACACAAGGCCATACAAAGGGAGGGGAAGAAAGACTGGGTGAGAATGAGACAGAACGTGACAGAGAAAGAGACAGAGACAGGGAAAGTAAGGGGGAGAGAGGGAAAGAGAGAGACAGAGACAGGGAAAGTAAGGGGGAGAGAGGGAAAGAGAGAGACAGAGAGAGAGAGAGAAAGACTACCCTCTTTCCCACTAGTATCTGCTGCCCCCCGAGGCCTTTTCTTGCCCTCTGCGCCACCCTCTCCAACTCATTGCATCGTCCCCATCTGTCATGCTTGTCTGCCCTTATGTCACTCACTCACTCACTCACACACACACACACACACACACACACACACACTGATCTGAGAGTGGCCAAGCGGGAGTGGTACATTACCAGAAGAAGTGTGGATTGTGACTGAGGAGACATGTGAGGTGCACTCTCCACAACAGCCTCTTCCTGGAGACCTCGGTCATTAAGGAGGACGCTATGCTAATTGAACCGCTCTTTCAAACCACACCCACTAATGCATTGCTCATCAGCTGCGCCGCAATACTGGACTCATCCACAACACTCCAGTGTCACGGCTTCACATTTCAATGCCTCCCTTCCCTTGAAATTGAGTTGGACCCCTGCCGCGAACTTACTTTAAGCAGCCACACCTAGTCCACAAGCACTTGAGCTGACTAAAGTCACAGTCCCGAGGATATATATGCAAAAAAAAAAAGTCCTTTTTGATACTTTCTATAGCCGACCTATTAATATAGTGCATAACTTTTTTTTTCACCTTAGCCGCCAAATGCAGAAAAATAGAGGGCAAGTCTGTAGAAGAAGTGAAGTGGTTGTGGCTTACAGACACATCTGGCAGACCAAGTGCTTAAAGGACATTTGGCAACATGCAGGCTACTACAACACCACTGAAACTCGGGACCAACCAGGTTTTCTTCTTCTGCAATGCACTGACAACAGCACTGCGGTCACTACTGTGACTCTGTTTCATCTCAAATGAATCTCTAGAAATTCAGTGGTCAACACCAATGTACTTTATATTATCACTACAGCTATATGACTTCAAGTCAGTTTGGGCTGTCTCGGCCTGTGGCTGGTGACTAGTGGTTTGGGATCTGGGTGTGTTGGATTCAGTGTAGCGTTAGCATGTTGATGGAGAAAACGGTGACAACTCAAAGCTTAGCACAGCTTGCATAAAGCTACGTATAGAAACTGCAGCGACGGGAGAGAGAAAAAAAAGTGCCGCAGCCACTTAAGTCATTAGAAGATTGCAAAGCTAAATCCAAGCAAACATCTGTTGACATGAAGAAACCCTGTGAAGGTAGTCCACTCTCCATGACAGGAAGATGGTGGGAATACAGAATTCTTCCGGAGCCTTCAAACTGAAAGGATATTTGCTTCAGAGTAGTTGTTGTAATTGTCGTTGACAAATTTTGAGCCCACTACAGACAGACAGACAGACAGACAGACAGACAGACAGACAGACAGACAGACAGACAGACAGACAGACAGACAGACAGACAGGCAGAGACAGACAGACAGACACAGTCAGACAGAAAGAGACAGACAGACAGATAGGCAGACAGACAAAGACAGACAGACAGACAGGCAGACACAGACAGATAGACAGGCAGGCAGGCAGACACAGACAGATAGGCAGACAGACAGACAGACAGGCAGACACACAGTCAGACAGACAGACACACACACAGACATGCAGACAGACAGGCAGACAGACAGACAAACACAGACAGACTGATAGACAGAGACAGACAGACAGACAGACAGACACAGACAGACAGGCAGGCAGATAGAGAGACAGACAGAGATAGACAGACAGACAGACACAGACAGACAGGCAGGCGGATAGAGAGACAGACAGAGACTGGTAGGCAGACAGACAGACCGGCCGGCAGGCAGGCAGATAAGACAGACAGGCAGACAGAGACAGACAGGCAGACAGACACAGGCAGACAGGCAGACACAGACGGACAGACAGAGATAGACACAGACAGGCAGAAAGACAGACGAATGACACACGATTCTCTTTGTAAATGTCAACCGAGGCCACAGAGCTTCTCGTGTATGAATACAGCAGGTATTCCAGCTTAGATCTGTTCAATCATCAGCAAGTTTATTCTAATTTTTCACCCCACTCTAGTGGGGCCATATCACCCTGTGAACCATATACTGGATATATAGGGCACGAATTAATATGACGAGGTGAACCCATTAATGGAGTTACGCCACCATGGCATGGTGTGCATTCGTTCTGAAGGAGACTCTGGTCTTTAAAGGTAGTGACCTTGCCGGCTGTGCTGCGGCTGCTGCGGTGCCTCGTGTGGGTCATCATGTCCACACATTAGTATTGATTCTATCAGTGTCTGAACATGACTGCTAATGCTGCCGCGACTGCTGGCCAGCAGCGGGGACTGGCTATCGATCACCTGTTAAAGACCCGATTAAACAGTAAGTCTGACATTATCAACAAAGTCCGTGAGGTAATTAGATGAGAGACAGGGGAAACAGGAAGGGGGGGTGGGGGGGACACAGGAATACATTTACAATAGAGTAAAAGGACAGACGGAGCAAAAGCAAGTGAGAATGAAAGGACAAAAGCAGCAACAGAAAGAGAGAAGGCAAGGCAAGTTGATCTGTGCAGCATATTACACACACACACACCCACACACACACACACACAGGCAATTCAAAGTGCTTTACATAAGGAATAAAAAGACATTGAGAAGAGTTAGAGAATAAGAGAAAAACAAGGAAAGAAAGCAAAAGAAAAACTGAAAGAACGCTAAACAGAGTGAATGCAAGTAAAAGCTATCACGAAAGAAAGAGCCAAAGAAAGAAAGTTAGAAGGAAAAAATAGAGAGAAAGACAGGGTTATCTAGGGTTGAACATAGACGTGGGAGTGGGAAACATACTTAGAGGCAGTGAAGAAAGAGGACATTTAGAGACACGAGGCACAGAGAGTCATCACATACAAAATAAGATAAAAAAAAGAAGGAAAGAAACGACAAAACAGACAAAGAGGGAAAGAAACGGTGAAAACAAGTGAAAGAAAGTAAAAGACAGAGGGCGTCCGGGTAGCGTAGCCGTCTGTTCCGTTGCCTACCAACACGGGGATCAGCGGTTCGAATCCCCGTGTTACCTCCGGCTTGGCCGTGTCTGCGGTGGCCGGTCGGGGCGCCTGTTTGTGGGGGGGGGGACTGGTGGGAATAGCGTGATCCTCCCACGTGCTACGTCTCCCTGGTGAAACTCCTCACTGTCAGGTGAAAAGAAGCGGCTGGCAACTCCACATGTATCGGAGGAGACATGCGGTAGTCTGCAGCCCTCCCCGGATCGGTAGAGGGGGTGGAGCAGTGACCGGGACGGCTCGGAAGAGTGGGGTAATTGGCCGGGTACAATGGGGGGAAAAAGGGAAAAATCCAAAAAAAGAAAGTGAAAGACAGAACGCCAAAGGAAAAAGGAGGGAGGTTAATCTCAGCTGACACAAAGATTTGGGAGTGGGACACATGTAGAGGCAGTTAACAGATAAGAGGGGGGGGGGGGCAGTGGAAGTTAAGACTCACTTTTGTTATAGCAGGTGGTAAGAACAGCCTTATCTGCAGGACTAGCACCAATGTGCCATATCTCCCCAGCTTGGTGCAGGAGAACGTTCTTATTAATGATGTTATTCTCATCATCAAAGTCGATGATGTGGACCTGGCAGGAAGGAAAGAGAAAGAGAGAGACAGAGAGAGAGCGAGAGAGAGAGAGAGAGAGAGAGAGAGAGAGAGAGGGAGAGAGAGGGAGAGAGAGAGAGAGAGAGCGAGAGAGAGAGAGAGAGAGAGAGAGAGAGAGGGGTTCAGTGAGAATGACACAAAGAGTTAAAACCCTTCACGCTCTTCCCTCTTCATCTTCCTCCATCCATGTGTCTGCTGAAGTTCAAAGCTCCCCTCACTTCTCTTATGGTGCAAAAAAATAGAAAGGTTAAATTTTTTTTCTTTTAATATGACAGTAAATGCAAACTCAATGCAGATATCTCTTTGATATTTTTTTGCCGCACTTCACACATCCTGTGAGTTTTTGTCTTGATTTGGCCTTCAAAAGAGCAATTAAAACCCTCTTTTGGAAGTCGTGTTTGGGGGAAATCTGTATACGCAGACGAGCCATAACATTATGACCACATGCCTCGGGCCACGTCTTGTGAGAAAATAACTGTGATTAGGTTTACTTTAGACTAATGGTATACTGACATTATAAAGGGAAAACCTGACTTAGTTTTGAGCTACTTGACCTTAAATTTTCCAAGAAAACATGGAAGTGGGCTAGTTTTCCCTATTCTAGATCAGGGAGATTTCCACTGAAAACCCAGATACATTTGTTTAGGACAAGGAATCAAGACACAAAAATTAATCTCAGATTTAGAATGTTTAAGATACCCCCCCCCCCCAACAACTTTCTCAAGCCGCCCTGTAGGAGGCAGTATATCAAACCCAAGGCCAAAAAAAAAAAAATTCAACCAGCAGATATTCTGTTCAAGAGGTCCATCATTCAGCACAGCATGAAATTGCCGAACCCTTAATCCTGCAAATCTAACTCTCCATCACAAATTACACATTTGCGTGTATACAGGATGCTCTATTGTGCTGCTCTTATGTATCTGATTATGCATTATGTCGACTTTGAGCATAGCAATGTCTATAGATTTCTACGCTGTGGACGTAACCTTTCTCCTGTTTTACTTCAATCAAGAATCCCAGCGTAGCATAGCATGAGTAGGATAGGACAGGCCAATGACAAGATAGGATAGGATTCATTATCATCATCAGCAAAATCACTTCTTGTGCCTCAAAAATGGCAAACTGATGTACTCTGAAATAACACACACACACACACACACACACACACACACACACACACACACACACACACACACACACACACACACACACACACACACACACACACACACACACACACACACACACACAGCACTCTGGACATTGAGAGTTAACACACCATCCATCCATCCATCCATCTATTATCCAAACCGCTTATACCAGCCAATATAATTATTTGGGAATGCCCACATAATTTCTCATTTCAACTGTGAGAGAGGTAACCAACACATTACATCGGATATGTCAAAAATAGTATCGCACTCCATGCCTGACTTTGATTACTGTTGGTTTTAACAATCTATTAAAGCTTGTTTTCAATAGCATCAGGTGGCTAGTTTGATTACTGTTGTCAATTCATATTTACAGGGGTCTTCAAGGGAAGGATACATACGGATGCAAAATTGCCTGCCATGACACCTTAACCTGGAATCAACCATTAAGAGTATGCCATGTGCGGCTCTTGGCCCGGTGTAATGCTCCGTGGACACACACAATCACACAAACTCCATCTTTTACAGCAAATCAGCTCAACAAACGAGCTAAACTTTTCTCGTCCAGAATACATTAACAGAAACTTCAGCCTATTCAACTTTTTTACTAGCCAGAAATCTATTCTCGAAAGGCCCTCCTTGGGGCATGGTTCAAGGCCCACAGCCTGGTAAAACAGTGAGGGTCTTGAAGTTTGATCAGAGAATTTAATGGCAGTTTCTCCCATAAGAGAGACACTTACAGCGCCTTGGGGGGCATTAATGGGTTGCACTTGACAATAACTCCTGCTCGCCACTCTCACTCCCCTTCCCCTTTACTATTTTTACAGGCAGAACAAGGGGATGGGAAGAGGGGCACGAGGACGTGGGAGGATGGGCTGGAGTGCTGGAGCAGCAGCATCCCTCAGCCACCTCAAAGTCAGCTAGGCAGCCATTAACCTTGGGCTGGACCACATCGAGCAAAAAATTATTACGCAAAGTTATAATTTTATGGCAGTGGGGGAGCCGAACAAATAAATTTGGGGCCGGCAGGACAGGGTAATTGGAGGGAAGAGGAGTGCCCAGTAATAGGGTCCCCCTGAATGAACCCGGGTGTGAGAGAGAGAGAGGGAGAGAGAGAGAGAGAGAGAGAGAGAGAGAGAGAGAGAGAGAGAGAGAGAGAGAGAGAGAGAGAGAGGGAGAGGGAGAGAGATCCAGCTCTCCTCCCCTGGGTGATTTATCCCTCACTCTCCCAGGCTTGGGGAGTGACTCATAGCCTTCAGCCACTTGGGCACCCGGCCCAGTGCTTTTAATTATGTTCTGATGGAGGGAGGAATTGAAGCAGAGCAGGAAAGGAGGGAGATAGGGGAGAGGGGGTAAGGGAAGAATAAAAACGAGCTGGCTCATGGACCCCCACTTCTGGGGCCCTCTGCTAAAGCTCTTTAGCTACGCAGATGACAGTAAGCGGGTCGGAGGAGTAGCAAGCGGGTGAGAGGTGCCAAGCTAGGGCGCTTTATCTCGTTAGTAGCCTTAAATGCCATGCTGGCGCGCCCTCCGTTCTGTCATTCTAGCTATTGGTCTCTGAGGGATTTGAGAGGTGCTCAGCGAGTTAAGAGAGACATTTCCACCCTGCATTATGCTTAATAGGAGGTCGAAAGGCCAGGAGGCTTATGGATGCAGCTGCATCTATCAGGGTTGAAATGGCAATTGGAAAGACCTTTTTTTTTACCCTGCCAGTCCAAACTGAGCTGAAATGAGCTAACCGGGGCTGGCCAGAAAATGTGCTGACCGCATCGACTGCATCCTCGACTCTAATCCGGACATACGACTTTTAAAATGATACGTTTTTGCGTCTACTGCTTTCTGCTACCTTGATTTCTGCATGTCTTTTTAAACATAGCGGAGACAAATTGAGGGACACCAATAACGTGATGATTTTTACATAGAAACAATTTGATTGGGATTCTGTTGTAAGAAGCAACATGATGGATGACCTACAAGCATCACGGAGATGCAGCACACCCACGTGTCCCCGAGTCACCACGACTAGAGGGGTGAACAGGGAACTTCATTACCGCATGTTACATGTCTGATTAACGTACTCGTACTCCGGCTAGATTTAAAACCCCTGCAAAAAAACACGTCTCACTGATTCTCTCACGGTTTCAAATCTGTGTTCATGCCAGAGGCGAGGAAAAGTATTAGGAGGACTACATAAGGGGACTGACAGTGCGCGGTAGGAAATCACACAGAACGGCTGGAGCGCACTGTCACCACTCCGAACAAGCTCTGTATTAGACTCGCTAGACAAGATTTGGATGGAACTCAATCTACATTTGGAGCCAGACCATTTTCTATTTTAACGCCAAAGTCTGCCAAAGCCGACTAGTTCTCTCTCTCTCTCTCTTGCCCTTTCTCTCTCTCTCAACTGATATGTGGATTGGTTGTGATGGAAAATGAAGTCTTTATTGGACAGGTTAATGCAAAGGAGTGACTGTTCATATTTCTAAAAAGATGTCATGTTTAAGTCTATTTCTTGTTAAATGAAGACTTATGAACAAATGACTTGTTTTAAAATTAAAATTCTCTCTCTCTCTCGCTTTCTCTCTCTCTGTCTCTCCCCCTGAATTAATCATGGTTCTATGATGGAAGTTGAACTCTTTGTGTGCATGTTAATGTAAAGGAGTTACTGTTTGATGATGTCATTGTTTACTGGTAATGTTTGTCCACCCATCCACTCATTATCCAAGCCACTTATCCAAATTCGGGTCGTGGGATACTGGAGCCTATCCCAGCAGTCACTGGGCGGCAGGCGGGGAGACACACTGGACAGGCCGTCAGTCCAACACAGAACCAACACATTCACACTTAGGGACAATTTAGTATGGTCAATTCGCCTGACCTACATGTCTTTGGACTGTGGGAGGAAACCGGAGAACTCGGAGGAAACCTACACAGACACGGGGACATGCAAACTCCACCCAGAGGACGACCTGGGATGACGCACCAAGGTTGGGGTTCGAACCCAGGACCTTCTTGCTGTGAGGCGACCATGCTAACCACTGTGCCTTGTTAACTTTTGTTTTCTCACTAAATAAAGAGCTGTTGGGCGTCCAGGTAGCGTGGCGGTCTATTCCGTTGCCTGACAACACGGGGATCACCAGTTCGAATTCTCGTGTTACCTCCGGCTTGGTCAGGCATCCCTACAGACACAATTGGCCGTGTATGCGGGTAGGAAGCCGGATGTGGGTACGTGTCCTGGTCGCTGCACTAGCGCCTCCTCTGGTTAGTCGGGGTGCCTGTTTGAGGTTGGGGAGGGGGAACTGGGGGGAATAGCGTGATCCTCCCACGCGCTACGTCCCCCTGAGGAAACTCCTCACTGTCAGGTGAAAAGAAGTGGCTGGCGACATGGTAGGCTGCAGCCCTCCCCGGATCGGCAGAGGGGGTGGAGCAGCAACTGGGAAAGCTCGGATGAGTGGGGTAATTGGCCGAGTACAATTGGGGAGAAAAAGGGGGAAAATCCAAAAAAATAAAAAATAAATAAAGAGCTGTTGCAATTAAATTAAGACATGTAGGTCAGGTGAATCGGCCATACTAAAACTGTCCCTAGGGATGAATGTGTCAGTCCTGTGATGGCCTGGCAGCCTGTCCAGGGTGTCTCCCCACCTGCCGCCCAGTGACTGCTGGGATAGGCTCCAGCATCCCCGCAACCAGGATTCAGATAAATGGGCTTGGATAATGGATAGATGGATGGATAGACGTAAATTCAAATTTCTCTCTCTCTCTCTCCGTCCATCTATCTTAAAGTTAATTGTTTCTCCCCCATTAAGAGCCAACTGTTTCTCTCATGTCTCTGTAATGACCTGGGAAGATGTGCACACATGCCTACACACACACACACACACACACACGTACGGCAGTGTACGTATACAAAAACTCACCTGCATACACTTACACACAAACAAAACCAGAGTGTGCTCAGTACAGCGCAGATCCAGATCTCTGCACTGTACTGAGCGCACACATGGAAGGAAAAATCAGTGTTTTTTCTTTTAAGACTTTAGCACAGCAACGAAATTTCAACTGCTGGGTTATGTGCTGTCATCTGTTGTAATGTTTGTTGAATTGTGGGATGTTTGTAAGAATTATATGTTCCCATATTGTGTGGTTTACAACTACGTTTTTTTTTTTAATTTGTGTGCATGTGTCCCCCCCCCCTCCTTTTCTCCCCAATTGTACTTGGCCAATTACCCTACTCTTCACATCCGGCTTCCCACCCGCAGACACGGCTAATTGTGTCTGTTGAGACGCCCGACCAAGCCGGAGGTAACACGGGGATTCGAACCGCCGACCCCCGTGTTGGTAGGCAGCAGAATAGACTGCTACACTACCTGGGGTTCGCATGTATTGTTTAGCAAAATGTTCTGGTTTTGGGTGGGGTCACGCTTCCCACAATCCTTGTGGCCGACCCTTGGGGACAGGTGAACAGCGACTGGTGATTTCCCAGTGCAGCTTGTAAAAAGAAGAAATCGTTTCTATCCAAAGATCTCTTCTGCACGGTCCTTTCTTAAGATGGAGAACAGAACTGAAACTCAACAGGTCATGGGCCCAAGCGCGATACAGGAGGAAGATGGCAGAGGTTAACGAAATTTTGGGGAGTGAAATTTCTGGGCCACCTGAGAATAATGGGCTTACAGGACACAATACTCCCCACCGCTGATCCAGACCCAGAAAAGAATGGAGAAGGCTACACAGAGTTGATTCAGTTCCTCAATGACGAAGGTCTATTGTTAGTGTGTCTGACATTCTTCTTTAAGAAGTGGGGTTGTTTTGAAATGTGTAGTGTGTTGGTGAAGTGTTCTGGGCCTGTCACGTCTTACTCTCAACCTTCACCGCTGGCTAGCAAAAATGCAAACAGGAGAGCTGAGCACATAAGTTTCTCCCTGCCAGGACATAGCCTCTCCAACAGCAAGCCCTATGTAGTGCCTCCTCGTGGCGACACACGGTAACTGGGTACACTTTGGACCCTGGCTGAACTACAAGGGACTCGGAGGAGGTCTGGCCCCTAGATGTGCGGTACACAGGCCCACCAGTGTGTGGATATTCCCTGATGCCCACGAACCAGCCCTCAGCTATGGGTTATAGTGCCACTGCCTAGTGGATACCCTGGGAGAGGAATAGGCTACGGGAGTAAACCCCTACAGAAAATCAACGTCTACAGTGCTGTTGTTTTTTGTTTTTCTTGCCCTTTTGTATTTGTTCAAGTCAGAGAGTACTGCTGGCATCGTGTGTGGCTGCTGCTTCTCCCTCTCATAGCCCCCCCCCTTCCCATCCACCCCTGTAGGTCTGTGTTATGATTATCTGTTGTCTTGTTTCACCGTCGTTTATTGTAAAGCGACTTTGAGTGTTAGAAAAGCGCTATAAAAGTTTGATTTATTATCATTATTATTATTATTAGTGATGAGAGAGGCGGCAGATGATGGCAGAAAAGCCCAACAAATACCACGGAGTCATTATGCCAGTCAGGGTGAGCCCAGAATTATTGCCCTGTATACAGAATTAACTTCATTGCAGAAAGAGTCTAAAGAATCTGTCACAGACTATATCATCCGAGCTGAAAAGGCGGAAACATCCCTAAGAGATGCAAAGGAGGTAATTAGTGATGGGCTGATAATAGCCATGATCTGAAGGGCCTTCCAGAATCATACAAACAGTTTCACTATCCATACAACACAAAGCAGCGAGGAATTAACGTTTACCCAGTTCAAAAGTAAACTAAGACGCTATGAAAAGACAGAAAAGTTCGGCACTACGACAAAATCGGACAATGTGATAAAAGTGCACCTGCTACAGAGGCGGGAACCTTGGCCATTTTACGATAAGAGTGCCACCAAAAAGGAGCCATTAAATGGTGCAGCTACCATAGAAGCTCAACACACAGCGACGAGACATGCAGGAGAAAAGCCAAGTACAAAGATGCCGCAAAACAAACTGCGGAAAGACAAGACTATGAGGAAGAACAAACATTTGTATTCAAGGTTAGTTAAAGAAATATTAAAAGAAACGGACTAATGGTAGATTATCGGGCACCATCCCAAATCGTAACAGAGAAAAATAAATTCCCGAGATTTGATGAGACTTTTAACCCAAGATCACATTACATGGAGCTAGCTAACGCAGCCAGGAGGAACAACGTGGCGTTGAAACATGGCGACGTGGAGGTGTTCCTTATTCATACTGTCGTATCCACAGAGCATAGTCTGTAAAAGCAGTCATGACTGATGGAGCCAAAGTGATCTTCCAGGAAGGACAGAATGAACTTACATACACAAGGATTGAACTGTTTTCCGCATAGAGAAGCATGAGCGGCCGTACTACCAGAAAATGGTAAATGACAATGAACAATGTGTTGAAGATTCAATTAATGATATGTCAATTTAACTTGTAATGTCAAAACATGGCATGAGATTCTGGGACACTGTAATATTGATGATGTGTTAAAATTACCCAGTGCGGTAGAGGGTATGAAGATCACAGGTAATCATCGTAGTTGGCATTTCTTGCATCGATGTCTAACTTCATCCTCTGAGTCACTGCCGGCTCCACTAGCGCTCCCTTCATCATCCTCCTCCTCCTTTTCTCCATCATCATTGAGTCTCCTTAAATTCCCTTGCTCATCTTGGTCTTCTGTATTCTCTTCTTTTTCCTCATCGTCATCCTCCATGAACCTCTGGGTCTTGTTTGGCTTTAGGTGTTTCTCATCAAACTCCTCCTCTGTCTCCTCAGCCTCACTCTCAACGAAGTCAGACATGCTCGTCAGTCTTTTTGTGACGTTTCATTCCGCAAATATTTACAATCTGATCCTTTGTTTACGTGTTGTGTGTTTTGGGGTTACTTCCTTACTCTCCCCATCAAAACGGTACAGTCAAGAGATGGTACAGTCAGACATGCTTGCCAGTCTTCTTTTTGTGATGGTTTATTCCGCAAATATTTACAATCTGATCCTTTGATGGCATGTTATGAGTTTCGGAGTTACTTCCTTAAAAACAAGAGTGACACAACATTGGCAACAAAGAAGTTCCTGGCAGACAGTGCACCCTACAGTAGAGTCAAGTGTATCAGATCAGACAATGGCACAGAGTACACGAGCGATACTTTTCAGTCAATTGTAAGGGATAAAGGTATAAGACACGACATCATCCCCTTACTCTCCCCATCAAAACGGTACAGCCGAGAGACACTGGAGGACCCTCTTTGACACGGGAAGGTGTCTATTAGAGAAGGGATTACTGAAGGTATTGTGGTCTTTTGCAGTTAAAAAGGAAGTTAACAGACACTGCCCTTGAAAAATCATCTGTAAATAAAACTGCATACTTAAATCCATCTTGAGCAGTTGGCTCAATGGGACTTGCTAAGTCAGTATGTACCAACTCCAGAGGTGCACTAGCTTTTGCATCAGGTTTCCTATTTCTGCTGTTGGTGAATTTTCCCTCAGCGCAGACACTATAATCTACCTTGGTGTTACCCGAGGCACCCAGATGGGAACATGCTATGAAGGAAGAACTCAACTCACTTAAAGAAAATGACACATTTGAACTGACTTCTTTACCAGATGGTAGGAACACAGTGGGGGGTAGATGGGTCTATGTCATTAAAGAAAATGCTGGAGGGAAAATCTTTAACGCTAGATATGTTGCTAGGGATTACAACCAGATAGAAGGCATAGACTACCATGAGACGCTTGCTCCAACAGCAAACCTTACTTCAGTACGGGCATTGATGCAGGTAGCAGTGCAAAATTACTTCATTGTTCATCAGATGTAAATGCCATACTTACATGCTCTGATACAGAATTTTTTTAGAACAACCAGCAGGTTTTGAAAAGACATCAGACAGGGGAGAAATTAGTATGCAAGTTAAAGAAATCCCTTTACGACCTGAAACAATCTGGCAGGAATTGGTACAAACCTCTACATGATTGGTACAAACTTCTACATCTAGAACAGAACAATTTTGTGAGAAATCTATTTGACCACTGTTTGTATAGAAAGCAGAGAGGCAATGAGATGATTGTTGTAATCATCTGGGTTGAAGATTTAACCATTGCAGCCATCCCTTCCATTATCCAAGCCGCTTATCCTACTCAAGGTCGCGGGATGCTGGAGCCTATCCCAGCAGTCATTGGGCGGTAGGCAGGGAGACACCCTGGACAGGCCACCAGTCCATCACAGGGCTGAAACATTCACACCTAGGGACTATTTAGCATTGACCTACATGTCTTTGGACTGTGGGAGGAAACTGGAGCACCTGGAGGAAACCCACGCAGACAGGGGGAGAACATACAAACTCCACACAGAGGACGACCAGGGATGACTCCCAAGGCCGGACAACCCCGGGGTTTTTATCTCATCTCATCACCAGCCGCTTCTCCGGGGTCAGGTCTCAGTGGCAGCAAGCTAAGTAGGGCACTCCAGACGTCCCTCTCTCCAGCAACGCCCTCCAGCTTCTTCTGGGGTATCCCAAGGTGTACATATAGGTGACACATAATTTGTATGTTGGATTGAGACATTTTGTATAAATGCTTCCAAATTTTGTTAAAAGATGTAAACTGTTAAGTTTTTAAATAGATTTTGGTGAATAATTTTGTCTGTAAATTTAAGGGTATGTTTTTGCCTCATAAAGGTACAAAATGTCATGTCGCTCCAGCTGTACCTCATTAGGTACCAATTCTGTACCTTTCAATGGGCACACTTGTTATAGGACATGAAGGTACATTTTTGTCACAAGGGGTGCAGAAATGTTCTTTTAGAGGTATAGACAAGAAGGTACAAAAATGTACCATGTTCAAAGGCATAGTGCTTGCACCCTGCTAGGGTACAGCTGGAGCAACAAAGCACTTGTACCCTTTCAGGTTCATTCCTGTACCTTGATTTCTTAGTGTGTGGTAAAGACAGCAAGAGAACGCAACATTAATCTCAGTGGGCATAGCCTAGGTGTGAAAAATGGCGTCGTCCGACGTACGAGTACTTGCACAAGAACTTCCGGTCTGGTTTGTTGAAAGAAGAGATGGCTTTGTTTTACACTCGCTGTTTGCCGGACCGCCCTAAAATCACAGTCAACGATGTACATCGCATCATGAGTGCTTCCTCAGTGGCTCAGACGAGCAAAAAAGAAAAGGGGTTTAACTACGAGGGTGAGTAATGGCATCATTAGAACTATACTAGCGCTAGCTAGCAAACTAACTAAGTTAATTTGGCAGGGACGATTAAATGAAATGATACAAATCAGACACACCTGGTGTAAAACCGAACGTCCTCATCAAAACCTGCAAATCGCCACAGGCTGAATTTGGACTGTAGCTGGACGGTCTCTAATTGTTTCTGGAGCACTTCTATTCGTTTCCTCATTGACTCGTTTTGGGCCAGGGCATCATCCAAAGCAGCAGGATTAGGAGCCACGCAATAGTCATGCTCTTGCAGGCTCTGCTGACATCCATCACATTATCAGAGGAGTCCAGAGCTGGCAGAGGGGCGACAGCAGGACGCTCCCGGCGCTCCTACACACCTAGCCTTGGTGCTGGTTTGGAGTACTCGTTCCACGCAAAGAGTGGGGACAGCTCCTTTCTTGAGCCTCCCTAACACACCTGTAGCTGGCACAGCGAAATCCAGTGAATGCTTTTCTGGATTTTCTGGCAAATCCATCTACCCCCCCCACTTCACGGAGAAGCAGTTGTCGACGTCACACAATGGTCGCTCCCATGGAGGCGCACAGTGTTAATGGTAAACCATCAAACAAGGCAACGTTAAGTATATTTTCCTGTATTTAATTACAATAATACATACTATCATATAGTAAAACCTATTCTGCATGTAAATTGGTGTCAAAATATGTCGACAATGCTATTAAGTAGCTGGTTATGGTAAACAATTTGAAAGTTATCTCTGCACAAAAATTATTCCTTTGTTTTGTTTATTTATACAAGGAGGCTGCACTAATAACAGTTAAGTTGTTGATAAACTTGCCAATAAAAACACCAGTTTATCACGGCAAGCCATATTTTTATTTTTTCACCGTTTGGAGTCGTACACTTGGAACGGTTAGAAGTCGGAAATTGGAAATTCCAACAAGGAAATTCTGACCGCGGACTTTCAATGGAACGCAGCATAAGGATGGGCTGGCTGGCACTAGTCCCAGTGCTGCTGCTATATAAGGTCAAGTCTGAGCCTGTCTCCATTGAGCTACACCTGTAGTGCCAAAGCACCATATCCAGAAGACATTTATTCACAATTTCATTTAGCAGATGCTAGAGACGTACATCTGAGAGTTAATACAACACAAGCAAGGATCTAGTCAGGAGGCGACAACGCAAGTAAATGTAAAAAAAAAACCCAAAAACAAACAAACAAACAAACTAGGTTCAAGTCCGATAGGACATAGTGTCAACAGGCAGTTCACAGTTATCCAAAAATACACACCTTCACATTTAACATACTATATGTAATTCGACCTGCCGTTTCCTTTACCTTTGGCTAAACTGACCTCCCTCCACTGGGATCCCATTGTTATGTAATTTGTCAGCCCCCCCCCCAACTAATGTTGAGTTGGAAAAAAGCCTCAGTCCATCTTCCTTAGCCTGTTACATAATATCCCAAATGAAAGGTAAAAAACTTCCCAAGCATTACAGAGAGTGGATTTAGATAGTAACTGTATTAAGTTAACATTCTGAATTACATTATAATAACTTTGTTTTTTAAACCGATTTTATTTCTGACAATATGAGATGTCATGTAGTTAGCTTGATATCTTCAACTGCCTTTTGCTCCTTTCTTATCAGTCCTTTACTGTCCAATAAACATTTGGATGTGATTGTGGATGCGAGTGTCTTGAATATATCATGTAACCATCCGGTGCATAGGGCTGGGCAATATATTGATATTATACCGATATTGTGATATAAGACTAGATGTCATCTGGAATTTAGGATATCATAATATTGTGATATTTTATTTTACTGTATTTTAAAGATTTTTTTGGTGAAACGTATTGAAAAGGGGTGGCACAGTGGTTAGCGCAGTTGCCTCACAGCAAGAAGGTTCCTGGGTTCGAGCCCCAGGGTAGTCCAACATTGGGGGTCATCCCGAGTCGTCCTCTGTGTGGAGTTTGCATGTTCTCTCCGTGGGTTTCCTCCGGGTGCTCCGGTTTCCTTCCACAGTCCAAAGATGCATAGGTCAGGTGAATCGGCTGTACTAAATTGTCCCTAGGTGTGAATGTGTGTGTGTGTGTGGGGGGGGGGGGGGGCTGTGATGGCCTGGCGGCCTGTCCAGAGTGTCTCCCCGCCTGTCACCCAGTGACTGCTGGGATAGGCTGCAGCATCCCCGCGACCCTGAGAGCAGGATAAGCGGTTTGGATAATGGATGTGATAATGTTGTGGACACTTAATGGACTTATGGACATAATTCACCATAGCCTGTTGTTCACTGTGTTCTTCAACATGTACAATGTGACTTTTTATGTTGACTCGCTCAATTTAAGAGCTCAGTGCGTAGCCATGGTAACGCGGCGAAATTACGGGTAATTTGGTTGTCTGTGTTTTGTTGTATGTGAGAAGCTGTTCGTCTCTGTTTTCTCAGAACTTCCACACTGCATGGTGACCCCAACGTGACTTGTGTGAGAGTTCACCATAGACACGCAACATGTTGCTGGCAAAAACAACCTTGTTGCTGACTGCCTTCCCCGTCCTTCACAGTTCCATTCACTTACAGGATGGCTGTCACAGGACTGCATTTAGAGAACGTGGCTTTCAACGATGCTGGCACTATGCTCCCGTGCGCCATCTCCACAGCTCAGCCCTGGCCCCTCGTTCCCGCTGGGTGGAGGCGGCAGGTGTTCGACACTGTCCACGGCCTTTCACAACTAGGCGGGAAGCCTTCTAATGGCTGATGGCGGCCAAGTTCATCTGGCAAGGGCTCAAAAAGGATGTGACAAACTGGGCTGATACCTGCATGGAGTGCCAGCACTCTTAAGATGCACCGCCACACCAAAGCCCGAATGGCGCAGTTCTCGGTGCCTGAAAGGAGGCTCAACCATTTTAATGAGGACCTGGTGCCCCCCCCTCCACCCACACAGTTTCACATACCTCCTTACCATGGTGGACAGGGCCACTCGATGGCCAGAGGCCATACTGCTGTCGTCAACGACGTACACCGAGGTAGCTTGGGCGTTCATCGGAACTAGGGTCACCAGGTTCAGCACACCATCTGACCTCTCCTCTGACTGAGACCCACACCTCACGTCCAAACTCTGGAATACTGTCGCAGAAAGCCTGGGGGTGAAGCTCCACCACACCACCACATACCACCCGCGGGCTAACGGGTTGTACGAGCGGTTTCATCACTCCATGAAGGCCGCTCTTTGGGCCAGCCTCAGGGACAATAGTTGGGCCGACAGCCTCCCGTGGATCATGCTAGGCCTCAGGACTTCTCTCAAGGAGGAACTCCAGTCCTCGTCCCTTTAACTGGCTAACGGCCAACCGCCGCAGGTCCCAGGGAATTTCATCCCCAATGCCATGGCCCCTTGGTCTGTGACCAAACAGCAGTCAAGGCTCCTGGACAGACCCAGAACCTTTGCACCTGTCCCCATGTCACAGCGCGGTCTCCCACAGTCTCACGTTCCAGCCAGCCCGTAGGGGGTGGAATATGTGTTCACCCACCACAACACCGACTATGGACCCCTTCAAACTCCCTGTGATGGCCTGTTCTGCGTCCTGGACACCGTGGACAAACACTCGTGACGTGGATGTCAGTGGCAAGCTGAAGCGAGTTTCTGTGGACCGCCTCAAGTCAGCTCACCTGGACTTAGACCATCACGTTGGACTAGCCTGACCCCGATGGTGGAGGCTCCTCCCTTCCCTACCCCCACACTGCCACAGGCCCCCTAAAGCTCCCTCAGCAGATGCCCTGGTACCTGTTCCCATTCGGCAGAGCCATTCCGGCCGGGCCATCCGGCCCCCGCCACGTTAGCTCTTCCTGTTATGGTGAATTCAGGGGGTACATGTGTAGCAGACACTTACTGGACTTATGGACATAATTCACCATAGCCTGTTGTTTGTTGTGTTGTTCAGCATCTACAGTTATGTTATGTGACTTTTTGTGTTGACTCGTTCACTTTAAGAGTTCAGTGTGCAGCCATAGTAATGCAGCGACGTTACAGGTAATTTGGTTTACAGTGTTTTGTTGTATGGGCAGCACCATTGTGTTTTTTAGGTTGATAGTGTGGCAATAAATGACACACGCGTTGGTGTAGTCAAAGAGAGAAGCTGTTTGTCTCCGTTTTCTCACAACTTCCACAATATGCCATGTGTTGTCTTTTCCTGGTTTTAAAGCCTACATTACAGTAAAGAGATGCCATTTTCTGAACTAATTACACTGTTGTAGCTGTTATATTATTTGTCGCTCCCTGTATGGAAATCATATCCGAGTTATTAATAAAAATGAAATGAAATATTTCGGGCGGCACGGTGGCTCAGTGGTTAGCGCAGTCGCTTCACAGCAAGCAAGTCCTGGGTTCGAGTCCCGGGATAATCCAACCTTCGGGGTCGTCCCAGGTCATCCTCTGTGTGGAGTTTGCATGTTCTCCCCGTGTCTGCATGGGTTTCCTCCGGGTGTTCCGGTTTCCTCCCACAGTCCAAAGACATGTAGGTCAGGTGACTGGGCCATACTAAATTGTCCCTAGGTGTGAATGTGAATATGTGTGTGTGTGTGTGTGTGTGTGTGTGTGTGTGCGCGTTGGCCTGGCGGCTTGTCAGGGGTGTCTCCCCACCTGTTGCCCAATGACTGCTGGGATAGGCTCCAGCATCCCCGTGACTCTGAGAGCAAGATAAGCCATTTGGATAATGGATTAATGGATGGATGAAATAAGTGTTTATCAAAAATTTCATTGTGTAAATATTTTGTGTGAGCCCCAATAGTCATCTCTACAATATCATCAAAATATCAATATCGAGGTATTCAGACTAAAATATTGTGATATGTGATTTTTTCCGCTGTATCACCCAGCCATACCAGCACAAGTCCACTTCCTGTTTATAAATGTTGTTCTTGTTATGATGTAAAAAACTTCACATCTTCATTAACTACAAGGTAGGTGATACTTGCAAAAATGTACCCTAAAAAGACAAGACATTCTGCCCCTCATTTTCCCAAATTATTATCATCCCAGGGGGAGATTTTTCTTTAACACATAGTATTGCAGCATACGTGTCCAGTTTTTGTTTTGTTTTTACATTGAGACCATTGCTTCCAAAACGCCCCTGTACAATCTTGATCTTTTTAGGTTGCCTTACTTTCCAGAAATTACATTACAAATTACAACAACTGCCTCCATTCAGTATGGCTAGGATTTATTCTTTCTGTATGTGAATAATCCCAGATACACAAACACAACTTATTCTGTCGATGCTCATGTCTATTTTTAAACAGTGAAAATTTTTTATCAGGAAGCCAGGGGGTGAAGCTATACACCTGTCTAAAGCTGTAAATGCGCTAGTACTACTGATTCCCAATTGTAATTGGCCACTGAAGAGGTCACTTAAATGAGTGATGAAACGTTTCTCTCAATAAAAGTCGTATCCAGATGAACTGATTCAACTTTCTGTGAATTGTTATTAAGTGCAACCATCAAAACGTTTGCATTTACAGCTTTATGTGCCACTTGCAAGTGCCATGGACTGACCTGGTTGTCAAATTTCAACGACTGTGTACCCACAAGGAAACGAATGGCATCTGTTTCAGCTGTCTGGGCAGTGAGCGCCCGGGCCTGTAAAGTGGTAGCAAGATTAATCAACCTACACACACCACTATCCTTTACATATTATAATCAATAACTGTAAAAAAAATAATGACATAAACATACGCAGACCGAAACATTTTATGTAAACGGTACTAATGCATATTATTACATGTGTCGAGGAAATGACAATGCAGGATAAGACCTCTGCAATGAGTTCAGATTAGAACAGACCGGGAAAGATGGGAATGAAACATCACATAACCCAAATTTGACAATGAGAGGAGTTACATTGATTGACAGGAACGATACGTGCCTGAAATTCGAGGCCGTAAATTACAGGAGCGTCGTCCTCCATGTCCCAGAAATGAAAAATAGCGTTATCTCCTTTCTTGTGTCCCACTCAAAGCGTAGTTTTATTCTGAGTTACTGAAAGTGTTGTGCATACAGGCTGCTGAAATCGATTAGCCACCGGGGTTTTGCTGGACTTCCGCGATCGTGAAAAAACTTGCTCATTAAGCGTACGGCGATCACACGTAAACTATCTAATTCGGCGTTACACGTACGTTTAAAAAGTGCGTAAGCGTTCCAAGAATACGAAGTAATGATGTTTGGCTACTCGGGAATACCGTACTTTTACCTTCCGGGTGGAATTGCGCATGCGCGTTACAGTTCAAACTGTCACCTCAGAGACAGGTAAGCGGAACGTCGTTGTGTTTTGTGCTTGATAATGTTTTTGTAATTTTGTCATTTCAAAGTCAATTGGTTAGGGTAGTGGTATGTTTCATGGTTGTTTATGTGGCAATGGCTTTCATGTGCGTGCAAGTTATTTGCAGCAAAATCTGCTACATACATGCTACGTCAGGTCCAACAGCTGATCTGGCGTTAGCATGTCTGTTAGCTATAGAAACGCTATGACCAATACAGCAACATAACCACTAAATAACAAAAAATAAAAATGAAACCACAAATGGCAGCTGTCACGTTGACAAAACTCGCAGAATGCAAAGAGATGGAAATAAGATAGCTGTCCACGTAATCTAGTTAATTTGATACTCCTGCATTTTGATTTTTATTCTTTTATGCTATTTTTAAATCTTTTCATTTTTATGTTCTCTCCATTTTATCTGTTTTATGTAAAGCCCTTTGAATTGCCTCTGTGCACGAAGTGTGCTATATACTTGCCTTGTCTTGCCTAAGAAGGAACATTTGTTGACAATGAAATGAAGTTAGCTTACAAGATAATGCAGCATTTGAAAAGGATTTTTTTGTGTGTGTGATTGCACACTTGCAGTATTTGTTATATAATAGAAGCCTCCAGACTCTTGCTGCCATTCATTGTTTTTTTTTTTTTTTTGCAGGAACAGTGAGATGGATAGCAACGAAGCTCCAGCACAACGTCCCGTCACCCTGGACATAACAGTGGAGGATGTTGCGAAGGAAGACCCTGCTCCAGCTCTTCCAGAAGCAATTCCTAGCCAGTCGCCCACCTCTGATAACATCCTCCTCCCGGAAGACAGCGTTGACCTAGGAGGAGAGGTTGTGAGTCCCCAGGAGGACAGCAGTGCCACACCCTCAGAGAGCCAGCTGGACAAACTGAATGACCAGATGATGGAAAGTGTCATGATTTCTGACTCCGCTAATAACAGTGAGGAAGATGATGTCGCTCCCATTGATTCCTTGACGGAGGGAGGAGAGGATGATACAGGAGAAGTGGAGGCCCCAAGCCTCGAAGAGGGAAAATGTGAAATTGGACAAAACTCAAGTGAGGTCAAAGAATTGGTGGAAGAACAGGAGATGGAAAGTTCTGGGCAAAAAGTGGAGGACACAAATGTGTGTGGAGACAAAGTAGAACAGGTCACTTTCTCAGTTTCAGCTGCTGCCCAAGGTGAAACACCAGATCCATCGAGCCCTAAGAGTAAGGAACAAGTGCCACAGGCTGCCAAAGAGACTAGCCCTGAAAATGAGCCTGTGCCAGTCTGCACCATATTCAGCCAGGGGAATCAGCCCAAGTCCCTGGTGCCTGATGGCTTCCAGCCTACGCTCATCAAGTCTCCAAGTTTCAGCATGGGAAGTGGTGGGGGGAGTGATGAGGCAGCAACCCCAAGCAAGCTGACTCCCCCATTGGTGTGCCAGCCCAGCCCCAGCCTTAGTAAATTCTTCACTGACAATGGGCATGTTAATCCAGCTTCGGACTTCTTTGATTCCTTCACTACCTCCTCTTCCTTCATCTCTGTCTCTAATCCCAATGCTGAGACCCCTTCTGCCCCCACCCCTGTGCCTGTAGCTCCCAACACTGAATGCCAGGTCTCTTCCACCTCCTCTTCCCTGTCCACCCCTGGAGGACCCACAGACTCTGGTGCTCCCACACCTAGTTCCTTTTTTGCTCCTGGGCCCACTGAAGCCCCACCCAAGACCCAACCTCCACCATCCCAATCAACCTCAGCTCCATTTCAGACTCAAGCACCTCAGACCACAGCTTCAGCTCCAGCCGCACCACTCCAGCCCTTCAATCAGTTGCAAGCTGTCTTCTCAGGCAGTGATGACCCTTTTGCTACGGCACTGAGCTTAAATGAGGTGGACAGACGCCATGACGCCTGGCTTCCATCTGAGGAGACCAGGAAGGTTCTGATCTCTGTGGCTACCCAGCAGTACAGTCCAGTCTACGTGGAGAGGGACAGGCTGACCATGCCTGGCCTCAAGTTTGACAATATCCAGGTAGGACAAACAACTGTAGTCAAGAATGCTCATCTCATGTTGTCTTGCAGAACCCTACACCTCCAAAGAGTCTACTTTTTAAGGAATCAAACAATTCCACTTGTCAGTCACAGTACAGATGAATGTGATTTGTCAGCTAAATGTGAATTTAACATTTTCGGATTTTGGTTTTGATTCATTCAGAACTCACATCTGGAAAGATTTGGTGTTATTGACTTGGTTTCCTTGTCCTTGTATAATGTATCCTAAAGCACATTCTTAATCCAATTTTTGTCATTAATCGTGTCTTCTGGCAACTGATTAACGGTGGTAGGTTCTTGACATATCCTGCCAAATGTAAACCTGTAGCAGCTCCCCCAGTCAGAAGTAATGTTTGGATACAAGAGTAAACCCTGGCTCAGCTAGCTTATTTCTAGATAGTGGTACAGAAGGTAGGTATGGGCTGTTACCCTTCAAATATTTAACAGGGACAGGGAAATGTAATAAACTGATATAGCAAAATCAGGGAAAAAAAAGGAATTATTTAACCTTTATTTATGCAGGAAAGACCAACAGTGACCTAAGTCTCATTTGCTGTAGTGCCCTGCTACAAAAATACAGATGAGACAAAAAGGAACAAAAATATTACAGCTCAACCTTCTAATTTAAGCCTTTGGCAACATTATATTTGTATTCTTGTTGTGGCCACCACTGCAACACTGCCACATGTAGAAACTTTTTTTCAAATAGACGCACCTGTTCTGTCATTATTTTCCCATGTTGAGCTTTTTAATGCTTCTGCTGATGAAATTTTATAGTGTACTTTAAGCCCTAAACTCAGATTCCATATGTTTTGAATGTGGTAGAATGGTTTTAATATCATATGGATGCCTTGAATATGAATCAAGATTTAAAACTCTTGTGCATTTTAACTTCTAAGAGTGAGTTTCTCTGAGTAGGCCCCCAGTAAGACTGGATATAGGATTTTTCTTCCTCTGGAGTCAGTAAATGACTCATCACTTCATCCTCACTTTATTGAGTTTCTCAGTGAGACATTGCAATACTTGTTAAAGGATGCAAGTTTCACTGTGTGTTGGTCAAGCTAAACAATGCATAATAATGACACTTAAACAGAAGTCAAGTTGTTTAGCCTGTCATTGATCTCCAGTGGTTTTGTATCCCACTGGGATACATAGCACTAACTTTGCAAGGGGTTAGGCATTTGGTTTGCATAGGGAAACATAGAATTGTATAAGGTCAGTGGTACTGTACAGCTCTTTGGATCTAAGCATCCCCTCACATTATTCTGAATGTGTGTGTTGTTGCAGGGAGATGCTGTAAAAGACTTGATGGTGCGTTTCTTGGGTGAGCAGGCAGCTATGAAGAGACAGGTCCTCACCGCCGACTCTGTGGAGCAGTCTTTTGTTGGCCTCAAGCAGCTCATAGTGAGTCATTTACACTACTTTCTGTTTGTGTGTGTGTGTGTGTGTTTCTTTTTATTTTTGTGTATCTTCTTACTAAGGCCACACGAACCATCATCCACTGTGATAAAATGACAATATTCCAAAGTGAGGCAAGCACCACATTGCCATCAATTCGGTCTCTTAGTCTGCTGAGCAGTACATAAATTATTATTATATTTCAAGGAATCATTACCTCCAACTGTCTTAATGAGGACTAGTTTTGTCTATTATGTCTGATCATCAACATACATTTAAAATAGTCTTTAGGCATGACTAAAAAATGATCTTTTTGAGCATCTACAGGTGGTTTCTGAGGACAATAGATTATAGTTTGCTCACTTGAAATACATGACAGAACAATGGTTTATTTCACTTGCATTTTTTTTTTACCGTCCATTAAGTTACCAAATTGGCTGAGAATGGTGAGGTGGCCAGGCCCAGCTAACTCAAAATAGCGTAGTGTCATTTTACATTAGCTTGCTCCGCTACTCTTCTGTCAACCATAAAACACATGCCTTGTATGTGAACACATAGTCTCACCTCATTCCCTTTCCTTATGCCATCTATCATCTATCTATCCCTCATTCACTTCCTCCACAGTAGTATCTGACCCACAAATGACCCTGAGAGACAGTAGTTATTTAAAACATATGCACTGGCAGCAGACAGTATGATAGAGAAGGGACGAAGGGAGAGGAGGAGAGAAAGAAAGCGAGTGGAAGAGTGAGAGATGTGGAGAGGTGGTGATCCTCGTGGTTCGTAAGGTCTTTTCTCCTGCTGTGCCGATGTATTATGCAGGAGAGCACTGGACAGGGAGCACTGTACATATTTCAAGGGCCTTCTGGACTCCATGTATTTGTGTTCGCACACACACACACGTGCACACACACATACACACACTGGCTTTCCCTCACACCACACAGTTCAGTCTTCCGTGGGCTGAAAATACCACCTGGTATGTTTTAGAGTGTGTGTGTTTGTGTGTTCGAGCAGGGATGCTTATGTGCACATGAATATGTTGATGCCCATACACTATCTTCCTAAAGCTGGTGGGTGGGGTCCTTTTGGAGCGAGACAAGTAGGCAAGGGGGGAAGAGGTGGGGTGAGGTGACGACCCAGAAGGTAGTTTCTCCTTGAGGAGAGATATCAAGGAATGAAAGAGAATGAAAGAGAGAGAGAGAGATGGAGAAAAGAGAGGGCAACATTGTACTTGATTCTACAAACCCACACACACGCACACACACACACACACGCACACGCACACCTTTTTAACTCTGGGTCTTGGGTGCAACTGTAACCCTGTGATACCCTGTTGCATCCCCGGAGGTGGGAGGTGGTAGACCTGTGGTTTTGTGTATGTGCAGTCAGTACTGATGAGTAATGTAGTCAATAGAAACAAGTCATCATGTGTACTGTATTGATGGAGAATTCGGTGTTCTCCTGCTAACAGTCTTTCCCACAGTGGTACCAGAATGCATTGCGCGTAAGCCTCTGTATTGTCGTCCATAAAATTCTTTGTGCTAGTGTTGTGGGACATCATTTACACCATTGGAAATGTAGTTTAACTGAGAGAACGATATGTTTTTTGAACAGCGTGTTTAGATTAGAGTAGTAGTAGAAACTGTGGTAGGCTGTATTTGGTTTTTGACGTCACAATACGTCACTTTGATGCCAGAAAATAAATTTGGTTTCACTGCTGCTCCAGAGATGCAGAAACAATCAGGAGGAACTGCAGATGTTTTTCATATGCTCTCCCTATTGCAGGTAGACAGAGATAAAGTTGAAAAATCAGTGAATTTTCTCTTTAAGAAAGGCAGACGCTTCCTGACAATGGTGCTTCAATCTGAAATGTCACAAACAACTCTGTCACTGAAGGAGCAGTTTGTGGTCTCTAAAGGAGACTGGACTCGCTTTCTCAGCTAGTGGGAGGTGTTTGAAACCATCCATCCATCCATTATCCAAACCGCTTATCCTACTCAGGGTTACAGGGATGCTGGAGCCTATCCCAGCAGTCATTGGGCAGCAGACGGGGAGACACCCTGGACAAGCCGCCAGTCCATCACAGGGCCGACCCCCCCCCCCACACACACACACACACACACATATTCACACCTAGGGACAATTTATTATGGCCGATTCACCTGACCTACATGTGTTTGGACTGTGGGGGAAACCGGAGCACCTGGAGGAAACCCAAGCAGACACAGGGAGAACATGCAAACTCCACACAGAGGATGACCTGGGACGACCCCCAAGGTTGCACCACCCTGGGGCTCGAACCCAGGACCTTCTTGCTTTGAGGCGACCATGCTAATCACTGCACCACACCCGTGTTTGAAACCGAGAATGAAAGAAGATATACAAACTGAATATAGACAGATAGGTGAACACAAAGTGGCCATATGGTCATCATAGATATAGGCCAGATATATTGCCACTCACCAGACACTGGCCAAGACATTCGATTAGTCACAGAGGATATGAGGTAACTGATCTCTGCATTTGTTAAGGAAGAAGAAAGCCACTTTATTTTGTCATTGTACAGTTGTTTGGTTACAATGAAATTTGTTTTCTGCATTTAACCCATCCTATTGACCCTCTGGCCGGGAGTTTATCCATACAGACTATTATTAGGCACCGTGCCTCTCATCCCCATGATGTATCTAATAGTAGAAACAACAACAACCGAATATCTGGAACAAATGTCTGCAATTTGCATCCTATTTGTTGTACTCCCATCGGTTCTAATTCTGCTTTGACACCAAACAATTCTGGCCTCTTCAATGTGAGATCTCCAGGTAGTAAGTCCTTTATCATTAATGATTTTATTGTTTCTAATAATCTAGACTTTTTATGATTACTGAGACATGGCTGTCCCCAGGGGATACTGTTCCCCTGATTGAGGCTAGCCCCCCCTGATTTTGCATATTTTCATATTCCTAGGCACTCTGGAAGAGGAGGTGGCCTAGCTGTTTTTTATAAGTTAGGTCTTAAGTGCCATCCCATTACTTTTGGTAATTTTATGTCATTTGAGGTTTTATGTTTTTTAATCACTGGCCTTCCCCCTTTACTCTGCATCTTAATTTATAGGCCCCCTAATGCAGTTAGTTTTGTCTCTGAGTTTTCTGACCTTTTATCTATTGTCATGCCAAAATATGACAGGGTGCTTATTCTTGGCAATTTTAATATTAATTTGTGTTGTCCTTTCCATTCCCTCACCTCACATTTTTTTGGATCTTATAGACTCTTTTAAACTCATTCAACCTGTTAAAGGGGCCACACATTCCAAAGGTCACATATTAGACCTTGTACTCTCATCTGGTTTCTCTCTTGAATGTCTTAATCTGGTGGATATGCCTATATCTGACCATAAAGCTGTAATTTTCAAAGTCCCTCTACAGCTCACTGTTCCTAGTCACTATCCTAAAACACACTCTCGCATTCTCAACGCTAGCTCTGCAGTTAAATTATGTGATGCTTTTAATTCATCATCCTTTAATCCCTCTTTATCCCCCCACCATCCAGATGCACTGTTAAATTCATTCAGTGATCAGTGCCTATCCATCCTCAACCAAAATGCACCATTTAAAACTATGAAGCAAAAATAAAATAACCTCCCCTGGCTGAATGATCACACTTGTGCCCTTAGAAGACTCCATAGAAAATCAGAACGACAATTGAAGGTCAACAAGTCCAAAATAGCACATAACACCCTTAAAAACCAAATGTTAATTTACCAGAAGGCAGTTAAGGATGTGAGAAATATCAAGAAATAACCACGATCCTTAAGTTCTCTTTAGGGTCATTGATTCTGTTTTTAATGGTCCCTTCACTTCTCTTTTTGGACATGATGTTGAGTTATCCGAAAAATTTCTCACTCATTTTGTAAATAAGGTGGAGAATATTAAGTCCCAAATCCAGCCAGGCTCTTGCATTCATTCCATTCCCCATGTTAATTCTGCCTCTTTTAAGTCAAGTCAAGTCAATTTTATTTGTGTAGTCCGATATCACAAATTACAAATTTACCTCAAGGGGCTTTACAGTAACACAACATCTTGTCTTTAGACCCTCGCATTGGATAAGGAACAACTCCCTAAAAAACCCGTTTAACAGGGAGAAAAAATAGGACGAAACCTCAGGGAGAGCAACAGAGGAGGGATCGCTCTCCCAAGATGGACAACATGCAGTGGATGTTGTGTTTACACAATTTACAGAATACGACATTGAAAGAGAATAACATAATTATAAGCTAGATGAAGAATATGATGAGGAGCAGGCCAAGCAGTGTCCAGACACCAGCGGAACAGCCCAGGGCCTGAGCCATGCAACCAGCGTCACCAAAGAAAATGTGATGGGGATGCCAAGCAGTGTCCAGGTGGCAACCACCATCACCATGGATACCTGGGAGGAGGACAGACTGCACGTGCACACAAGGGAGACTCAAATCACACCATTCACACATACAAAAAGAGAAAGGAGAAGACATCATTCAGAGAGAGATAAAAGACGTGAGAGAAGAGAACAGTTTGCAATATTGAATCTATTCACTATAATTTCGTCGGCAGAACATCCATCCATCCATTATCCAAGCTGCTCATCCCAATCAGGCCATGGGAAGCTGGAGCCTATCCCAGCGGTCACTGGGTGGCAGGCGGGGAGACACCCTGAACAGGCCACCAGTCCATCACAGGGCCGACACATTCACATCTAGATACAATTTAGTATGGCTGATTTATCTGACCTACATGTCTTTGGACTGTGGGAGGAAACTGGAGCACCTGGAGGAAACCCACGCAGATGCAGGGAGAACACGCAAACCCCACATATGAGATGACCTGGGATGACCCCCAAGGTTGGACAACCCCAGAGTTCGAACCCAGGACCTTCTTGCTGTGAGGCAACTGCGCTAACCACTATGCCACTGTGCCACCATCTTGTTGGCAGAACAGTGCTTGGTAAATTCATTGAGACAGAAACCGACCCGCTGTGCAGTACAGGTTGTGAAGCACTCAAATTAAAGGCAACTAATTGTAGGCTAAGGCAAAAAGATAAATTTTAAGTTTGGATTCAAAGGACTCAACAGACTGTCTGACGGCAGCAGGCAGGCCATTCCACAAGAACGGGGCCCGATAGAAAAAGGCCTTGCCACCAGCTGACTTCCTTTTAACTTTGGGTACACACATGAGCCCTGTATTTATCCAATTTCAACCAATTACAATTTCAATGTTAGAGAGTGCAGTCTCCAATATGAACTCGTCCTCCTGCATCTTAGACACCATTCCCACTAAGCTGCTCAAGGAGGTATTTTCAACTATCAGTTCCATTATTTTGCAAATTCTTAATAATTCTCTGGCCTCTGGTTCTTTCCCAGACAGTTTAAGCATGTCATTGTTCACCCATTGCTGAAGAAACCTAATTTAATTCCCTTGTCCCTAGGTAACTACAGACCAATCTCCAAGTTGTCTTTTCTATCTAAGGTTCTGGAGAGAGTAATTTCTTCTCAGTTGATTTCTTTTATGAACACGAATACTGTTTTTAATCGTTTCCAGTCTGATTTTAGACTGCTTCATAATACCAAGACAGCTCTAGTTAAGGTCACTAATGACCTACTGCAGACTACAGACAGAGATGACTGCTCGATTTTAGTTCTTTTAGATGCAAGTGCTGCCTTGGACACAGTCGATCACAGCATCCTGTTACATCACTTAGAGACTTGGGTTGGCATCAAGGGCTCAGCTCTTAGCTTATTATACTCTTACCTCACCGACAGAACTTTTTCTGTTGTTCTGGGTAACTCTACCCCCTCGGTGGCTTAGTTGAGTTGTGGTGTCCCTCAAGGCTCAGTTCTTGGCCCCCTTCTCTTTTCTATATACATGCTGCCCCTTGGCCGGGTCATTCAAAATCACGATGTGCTCTACAATTTTTATGCCGACCACACTCAGTTGTACATGCCACTAAAACCCACAGATCCTAGCGCCCTAGTTAATCTCACAACTTGCCTCTCTGACATTAAATCCTGGATGTCTGAAAATTTAAATTTTTTTTAATGACAATACGTCTGAGGTCATTCTATTCGGTCCCGAAAATTCCCATCAGCCCTTTTGTTACTAATCTTGTTGGTCTGTCAGGTAGTCTTAAGCAGGCTGCTAGGAATCATGGGGTAATATTCGATGCTAACCTCAGTTTTGATTGGGGTAATATTCGATGCTACCCTCGGTTTTGATAATCAAATCAAACATGTTGTTCAGTCATGGTTTCTCCAGCTCAAGTTAATCTCCAAAATTAGGTCATTTTTATCAACTTTGCACATGCTTTTATCTATTCTCGGCTTGACTGTTGTAATGCACTTTATTCTGGTATCAGCAAGGGCTCCCCTCCACCATCTGCAGTTGATACAAAACGCAGCTGCTTGGCTCATTACCAGGACAAAGGCATGACCATATCACTCCTGTGCTTGTCTCCCTACACTGGCTCCTTGTTATATTTCGAAATGATTTTAAAATTTTATTGCTTACTTTTAAGGCTTTAAATGGTCTTGCTCTTACATACATTGGGGATTTATTGACCTGGTATATGCCCCCTCGACAATTAAGGTCTGCAGATGGAGCCCTGATAGTTATTTCAAGGTCTCGGTTTGTTACAAAGGGTGATCGGGCTTTTGCTGTTAGAGCCCCCACTCTGTGGAACTCTCTTCCTGTTGAACTAAGACAAACCAAGTCTAGCTTTTTTTAAATCTCATGTTAAAACCTTTCTTTTTATGAATGCTTTTACAAATGTTGGATATTTGTTTATATGTGTTTAAACTGTTTTTATTTTTACTCTTACTTATTTGGTCTTACTCTTATTTTTGCCTTGTCTAGTTGTATTTCTTTGTAAAGCACTTTGTAACATTGTTTTAGAAAGGTGCTTTATAAATAAAGTTATTATGATTATTGTGTAGGAGGAGTGGCCAGCTGCAGTGCCCGGGGACCAACTCCGGTTCTTCTTTCCATTGCCTTGGTTGGGTACAGGCAGAAGTACTAACCTAACATACATGTCTTTTTAATGGTGGGAGGAAACCAAAGCACCTGGAGGAAACCCATGCAGACACGGGGAGAACATGCAAACTCCACACAGAAATGACCTGGGACGGCCTGCTGTTCGAACCCAGGACCTTATTCCTGTGAGGCAACAGTGCTAACCATTAGGCCACCGTGCCACCCTGTTTGGTTGTTATGTTAACACATATTATTCCACACTGTCAACCTTAGTTGCCAACTAAATATGAGTCTTTTGCATATTCCTTTTGCCTGTGGTGTATTCACTGTGTGTGTTTGTGTGTGTGTGTGTGTGTGTGTGTGTGTGTGTGTGTGTGTGTGTGTGTGTGTGTGTGTGTGTGTGTGTGTGTGTGTGTGTGTGTGTGTGTGTGTGTGTGTGTGTGTGTGTGCAGAAACACCTATGTGTTGCAGAGCTCTGCTGTTAGCTTTGCTATGAGCTGGCAGAGTGAGTCATGCTGCAGAACTAGTGTGTGACTGCACTCACTGCCACCACCCCAGCACACATGTACTCACACACTCAATATATACAGGTGCACACACATGAATACAGCATGTGGCCCCGTCAAGTTACATCAACACATACTGTAGAGAGGCACAAAACCCCATAGAGACACACAAGGACATAGTTCTATACACACAGACGTACGAGTGTGAGGGTGTGAAGAGAATAAGGGGGGAACGTGTGGTGGGTGAGATAAAAAAAGAGAGGGAGAAAAATAGAGATTTGGGAATGAAGGCATCGTTTCTCTCTGTCTGGCTGTCTGGCTCCCCCTGTCTGGCTGTCTGGCTCCCCCTGTCTGGCTGGCTGGCTTCCCACTAATAAATGAACATTTCTCAATCTATTAGGGAGAACCGTTTCAACATTTTTCAACAGCAATTCAGTTTCGGCATTTTGACATCTTCTCGGCTCGGACACTCGCAGCCGTTTCAAATTGTAGAGGTCCATTCTTTATCTCGTATCCAAATCCCAAATTCCATTCCCTCTTATCGATAATGTAATTTTGACTAGTTGTTATGTAGATCAAATATCAATGGACAAATTAGGACAAGTCATAATGTGACTCATCAGTGAAAGTGTGAGACTTAACGCAGTCAAGGCTGAGATAGCAAAAGCTGCTTTCCTGTCTAGCTTTGATTGGATTTTGGGTATGGAGAGAGCTTCAGATTCAAGGCATAGAAAGCCAGCTTTAAAGTTTCTGAGCATTAACAACTGCTTTTATTTCCTGGTTGTTGAACTTTGGTCTGCATTGCCAAACTGAGTATGTACATATGATTGTAGGGCATTCCTATAAATGCAACTTGTACAGAGATACAACGTTTAAAGCTTGTACCAGTAATTTTTGTCATATCTGCCCTCAAATAGCTAATGTGTGAAAGGCAGTCTGAAAAAACATCAGCAGTGGCATGGGTTTCTTCAAAGTATATTAGCATTTACTGAATATTCATGAAATACATTTTACTAGTCAGAACTCAGTTGGGGGTTATCTGAAATTTGCATTTCAATCAGTCAAAATATCAGTTTGATGTATCACACCTCTTTTAAAGACCAAATATTACAGAGTTGTGTAACCATTATGTTTACTAAAGACAAAGTAACCTCAGACAGTGGCTTTTCTGGCTATTTTGGCACCCTAGATGAGATCTCCAACCCCCTCCCCCCAAAAAAGCACCATATTCAGGGAGGCCTCAGCTTTTTGTAACAGACTAAGTGCAACATTCAGTTACATGGATTCTGAGTGGAGCAACTTACTGACATGCTGAATTTGGTTTAGGATGTCATTCCAAACAACAGTGCAGATAGGAACCCAGCTCCTCTGCCAGTAACTGAGCCTTGACTAATGATTGGATCGGTGGCTTTCTCCCTCACTTCAAGCAGTGCATACCTGATTTTTTGGAGCTTGGTACCGTACAGCCTTGACACTTTCCACCCGACTCTCCCATCTAGTGTCTAACTATGGTTTCACTGTTGTCTTCACATAGCTCTTTTTTTTTCTTTTTTTTTGGATATACTTTATTAATCCCCGTGGGGAAATTATGCTCTGCATGTAACCCATCCTAGCTGTGTAGCTGGGAAGCAGTGGGCAGCCGCAGTGCAGCACCCGGGGACCAACTCCAGTTCATCTTGCCATGCCTTGGTCAGGGGCACAAACAGGAGTATTAACCTTAACATGCATGTCTTTTTGATGGTGGGGGAAACTGGGGCACCTAGAAAAAACCCACCGCAGACATGGGGAGAACATGCAAACTTCACACAGAGGACTACCTCGGATGGCTCCCAAGGTTGGACAACCACAGGGTTCGAACCCAGGACCTTCTTGCTGTGAGGCGAACGCGCTAACCACTGGGCCACCATGCTGCCCAAATAGTGCTTTTCGAATAGACCAGCATTTAATGGAGGCTTTATTTATTTTTATTTCACTCACTGTGGTCTTTGTGATCATGTCACCAACACAGTCAGTCAATTCGATGTGAATTAGAATTTCCAGCTATGAAGCATGGCTGGCTCAACTTTGCACCATACCTAAGTGCTGTTTGAGGATAGGGTTGAATTTGGCCACAAGCGCTACTTTGAGGAAGTTTCCGTTATTTGGCTGGTAAAGTGCATCTGTTTTTTCTCTCAGAGCAAGGTTTCTCTCTGCAAGGGGCTGAATAATGGCTACCAACAGTGTCAGGACCTCACGCCACCATCTTCTTTCAGTCTCTATTTGCATCATTTCCAAATGATCTATTGTTTGCCCCCTTTGGAGGCAACGCTCAACTTCTTTCCATGAGGTCATGTGTTTTGTTTTGTTTTTCATGGTGTAGACTGCCCCCATGAGATTTCACTATAGTGCCACAATTCCTCCAATCATTTACACCCTTAGTAACAAGGTTATAATTTCTGTTTGAGAAGAGTTTACCACAAAATCAGTACAGATTATCATTTTGTATTGAATAAACCAACCAGCTTCTCTTCATTTTCTCTCCATTCTGTAATTTACTGTAAAAGTGATGGTGGCAACATCTCCCATCCTTCCTTCTGGGAAATACAAAGTGTAGTGGGATTTGAAATGGCCCCCTCTCAGCAATATGCAATATGCAGGATCTACAGGCACTCCCTGTACAGAGTATGTTGCTGGATCTTGACTGGCTGGGAGAAAGGAAGCAGAAGCACCAGTCTCAGAATGTGATGCACTTGACTCTTTGCCTGGAGAAATTCCAAGAGTAATTAATTTTCACTGAAAAAATCTTGTAGGCCTTTATTAGATTCTCACTGAAAACAAATAGCATTTTAGTTAGCAAAAGCACAATTAATACTAAAAATATCTTACAATACAGTTCAAAATAGTTCAGGTTATGAACTCGGGTACACCAGCACAGGCAAACAGAAAAAAAGGATCTTTATGTTTTAACACTCAAAATGAGGGAAATAATGGTTCTAACTATATACTATCCCATCAAAAAGACATGCATGATAGGGTTAACACTCCTGTCCGTGCCCCTGACTAAGGCAATGGAAAAAAGAACTGGAGTTGGTCCCCGGACGCTGCAGCTGCCCACTGCCCCTGTGCAATAAGATGGGTTAAATGCAGAGAACAAATTCGTTGTAAGAATACAATGATAAAATAAAGTGGCTCAAAAGAAGAAAAAATAAAGATGGTGCAATTGAAACTTAGCTGCATCTGGTACAACTTCACCTGAATCTGGCTGACAAGCAGGCCGATCTTATGATTCGGCTGTGGATGTGTCTTGACCTATAAATTTGATCACGTATGAAAAACCATTGAATTGAAACATATCGTCCATAAAATTTTAGGTAACAGGCCCAATTGTAAGAAAAGAACATCACCACAATCTTAATCAAAAAGTAAATAGGCTACTCACTTTCAGATGAATTGATTATGTTGATGGTTCCCCTTCAATGGCAGCAGCAACATCTTTGCTGCTCCCCAAAAACTTCTTGAGAGCATCTGTTCTATTTGATTGCAACATAGTAATAAATTAAGTTCTAAAGTGCAAATGTTCAGAACAACAAAGCAACATCTTTATGTGACACCTATTTCTTTGCTGAATGGAATGAAGCAACTAAGGGTTCTACCCGGATTTAATGGATATCACAGAAAGTTGAATCAGATCATCTGGGGCCTCATGTATCAATCGTTACTATGGGCAAATTTGTTCTTACACACCCATGGAATTTTTTTAGCCCTCAAGATTGTCTGACAGCCAGTAGTAGCAAAGCATGATGATTATTTGTAATTCCTTTCTCCTAACATCTATTGTCTACCTCTTGCAATGAGCAATCACCCAGGTCTGCAAAGACATCAGTGTTAGCCAATCGGTATTGAAATTCAGCGGTTACCCAGGGTCTACACTCGTCTCTGAGACAACCTTCAGGGCTAAAAATTCCATGGGCATGTAAGAGCAAATTTGCCCATAGTAACAATTGATACATGAGGCCCCGGGACACAACATTTATCAAGAGAAATGTTTCATCACTCATCAAAGTGACCTCTTCAGTCTCAACTGACTGCAGGTATCCCCACCCTTATAAACGGCACAGTGGCATAACAACCAAAAACAACGATCAGTTTCATATGCAAATTACTGTGACCATTAACTAGAATTACAATGGCAAGGTGTACTAGTCACAGAGGATTGGGGAATAGTTGCAATCACAGCATTGTAATATGGTGACAGATGTACTCTTAGCCCCCCCCCCCCCGATCTGGGATGGTCTTTCCCTCTTCACATAGAGAGCCTCTTTGACTCCCCATTCAAACCAGCGTTGCTCCCTTTCAAGGATGTGCACATCCTCATCCTTGAAAGAGTGGCCACTGGCCTGTAGATGGGTGTATACTGCGGAGTCTTGGCCTGGCACATTAGCTCTTCTGTCTTGGGCCATCCTCTTCACCATTTGTTTTCCCCGATGTACAATTCAAAGCAATCCTTCCGGCACTTAACAGCCCACGCTGTATTGCTCTGTTTGTGCTGGGGGACCCGATCCTCGGGGTGGACCAAGTTCTGGTGCAGCGTGTTTTGGGGTTTGAAAGTAACGTGAGACGCGATGTTTGGAAAATGCGCATCTCAGCTGTTCTGACACTCCCGCCACATGCGATCACTAGTTTACGCTTAGATAGCTGTTGTCCTTCTCCTCTCTTCGGTCGGCTGGTGCACTGTTTGGGCGTTCCTAGCTTTGATAAATGCCCAGTTAGGATAGCCACACTTAACCAGGGCCTGTTTAATGTGGGATTTCTCCCCTTCCCCGGCCGCTGTGTCGGTGGGGATGCTGTCAGTTCGGTGGCTGGATGTGGCGGGAGTGTCAGAACAGTTGAGACGCGTATTTTCCAAACACAAGCATATCCTTGATAGGGAGGACCGCTGGTTTGAACGGGGAGTCTAAGAGGCCATCTAGGTGAAGATGGAATGACCATCCCTGAACCGGGGGGGGGGGGGGCTAGAGTACGTCTGTCATCATCTTACAATGCTCCTCTGTGAATAGTACACATTGCCGTTGTAACTCTAGTTAATGGTCACGGCCATTTGCATATGAAACTGATCGTTTTCGTTCGTTATGCCACTTTGCTGTTTATAAGGGCAAGGATACCTGCAGTCAGTTGAGACTGAAGAGGTCAGTTGGATGAGTGATAAAACATTTCTCCCAATAAACATTGTGCCCGGATGATCTGATTCAACTTTCTTTGATTTCCTTAGCTGGATTATTGAGCATGCATAAAGACTATTTAATGGATGTTGTGTTGCAGTTAAGCCCACTGAGGCAAATTTGTAATTTGTGATATAGGGCTATACAAATAAAATTGATTTGATTTGATTTGATACCTAATTCATGTAATTTTGAGGTTTTGAAATGTCGTCTAAACTTTGAATTTTAATCTCCTCTTATGAAATGAGTATATTTACTTAACGTTTTCATTTTCAACGATTAAATCTCATTTACCTCCAGTCTTCCTCGTGGTTCTTTGAGAACACTTTCCTCATCATTTGCATTGGCAAAACGAAATTTACACTGCTCCCCATAATGTGTAGCTGTGATGTAGCATCTCAAATTAGCCTACATTCCAAAAATTATACTGGGTGAGCGTGGACATTGATGCTGCATCTACATTAATAATACAGCATTAATGATAGCGCTACTGCATAGCTTGGCAGCTTAGCTGCTATGTACTGCTATCTCTGTGTAGCTCTAGCTTGGCTAGTTAGCTAGCTTGGCGCACTACATTTCAAATCGCTAAAACCAGAGACAGACAGATGCTTTTAAAAATGTCCATTAAAAACATACGGCTATACTTTTGTCTCCTTTCTTCCTCATCGTTCCTCTTCTTTCTAAACTGTGCCCCCGGTGGCTTTGACCTTTTCATTAGTACAAACTGACCGGCAGAAAATCTCAACAGATGCAGTAAACTGTCAACTGTTGTACTCTCCCACTGTCCACACCTGGCCCCTCCCCCACTGTCCACACCTGGCCCCTCCCCCACCGTCTCGCTCATCATCTCACTCATATAACAAATAAGTCTTAATGTATGGCAGCGTATTGCTGCCACACCAAAAAAGAAGATCAGCATCACGTTATAATGTGATACGTTTCATGCTGAATTTGGTTTAGGATGTCATTCCAAACAACAGTGCAGATAGGAACCCAGCTCCTCTGCCAGCGACTGAGCCTTGACTAATAACCGAATCGGTGGCTTTCTCCCTCACTTCAAGCAGTGCATACCTGATTTTTGGAGCTTGGTACCGTACAGCCTTGACACGTTCCACCCGACTCTCCCATCTGGTGTGAACCATGAATTCACTGTTATCTTCACATGTTTTTTTTTAATATATATATATATATATATATATATATATATATATATACACTACCGTTCAAAAGTTTGGGATCACATTGAAATGTCCATATTTTTGAAGGAAAAGCACTGTACTGTTCAATGAAGATAACTTTAAACTAGTCTTAACTTTAAAGAAATACACTCTATACATTGCTAATGTGGTAAATGACTATTCTAGCTGCAAATGTCTGGTTTTTGGTGCAATATCTACATAGGTGTATAGAGGCCCATTTCAAGCAACTATCACTCCAGTGTTCTAATGGTACAATGTGTTTGCTCATTGGCTCAGAAGGCTAATTGATGATTAGAAAACCCTTGTGCAATCATGTTCACACATCTGAAAACAGTTTAGCTCGTTACAGAAGCTACAAAACTGACCTTCCTTTGAGCAGATTGAGTTTCTGGAGCATCACATTTGTGGGGTCAATTAAACGCTCAAAACGGCCAGAAAAAGAGAACTTTCATCTGAAACTCGACAGTCTATTCTTGTTCTTAGAAATGAAGGCTATTCCATGCGAGAAATTGCTAAGAAATTGAAGATTTCCTACACCGGTGTGTACTACTCCCTTCAGAGGACAGCACAAACAGGCTCTAACCAGAGTAGAAAAAGAAGTGGGAGGCCGCGTTGCACAACTGAGCAAGAAGATAAGTACATTAGAGTCTCTAGTTTGAGAAACAGACGCCTCACAGGTCCCCAACTGGCATCTTCATTAAATAGTACCCGCAAAACACCAGTGTCAACATCTACAGTGAAGAGGCGGCTGCGGGATTCTGGGCTTCAGGGCAGAGTGGCAAAGAAAAAGCCATATCTGAGACTGACCAATAAAAGAAAAAGATTAAGATGGGCAAAAGAACACAGACATTGGACAGAGGAAGACTGGAAAAAAGTGTTGTGGACGGATGAATCCAAGTTTGAGGTGTTTGGATCACAAAGAAGAACGTTTGTGAGATGCAGAACAAATGAAAAGATGCTGGAAGAATGCCTGACGCCATCTGTTAAGCATGGTGGAGGTAATGTGATGGTCTGGGGTTGCTTTGGTGCTGGTAAGGTGGGAGATTTGTACAGGGTAAAAGGGATTCTGAATAAGGAAGGCTATCATTCCATTTTGCAACGCCATGCCATACCCAGTGGACAGCGCTTGATTGGAGCCAATTTCATCCTACAACAGGACAATGACCCTAAACACACCTCCAAATTGTGCAAGAACTATTTAGAGCAGAAGCAGGCAGCTGGTATTCTATCGGTAATGGAGTGGCCAGCGCAGTCACCAGATCTGAACCCCATTGAGCTGTTGTGGGAGCAGCTTGACCGTATGGTACGCAAGAAGTGCCCATCCAACCAATCCAACTTGTGGGAGCTGCTTCTGGAAGCGTGGGGTGCAATTTCTCCAGATTACCTCAACAAATTAACAGCTAGAATGCCAAAGGTCTGCAATGCTGTAATTGCTGCAAATGGAGGATTCTTTGACGAAAGCAAAGTTTGATGTAAAAAAAATCTTATTTCAAATACAAATCATTATTTCTAACCTTGTCAATGTCTTGACTCTATTTTCTATTCATTTCACAACATATGGTGGTGAATAAGTGTGACTTTTCATGGAAAACACAAAATTGTTTGGGTGATCCCAAACTTTTGAACGGTAGTGTATATATATATACTATATTAATCCCCATTGGGAAATTATGCTCTGCAATTAACCCATCCTAGCTGTGTAGCTGGTAGCAGTGGGCAGCCACAGTGCAGCACCCGGGGACCAACTCCTGTTCGTCTTGCCATGCCTTGGTCAGGGGCACAGACGGGAGTATTAACCCTAACATGCATGTGTATTTGATGACGGGGGAAACCGGAGCACCCGGAGAAAACCCACCGCAGACACGGGGAGAACATGCAAACTCCACACAGAGGTCTACCTCGGATGACCCCCAAGGTTGGACAGCCACAGAGTTCGAACCCAGGACCTTCTTGCTGTGAGGCGACAGCGCTAACCACTGGGCCACCGTGCCACCCAAATAGTGCTCTTCAAAATAGACCAGCATGTAGTGGAGGCTGAGAAGAGTGAAAAGGTTCTGAAGATATCCAAAATACGTGATAAAATACATTAAGCGTTATAAATACGTTATAACTTGAAACATATCACATTATAACGTGATATGTTTCACATTATAACGTGATACTGATCTTTTTTTTTCTGGTGTGGCAGCAATACGCTACTGTACTTAAATGTGTGGGTTATTCATTTTATTTGTATAATCAGTAAAAATACATATATGTAATTTTTTTAAGGGTTGGGCAAGCAGTGCCCTAGGCGTCTGCCTAGGTTGTCTATGCCTAGAAACACCCCTGACTTCACACATGTATTAATAAAATACATATGAGGTCTATGAAATGATGGCCTGGCGGCCTGTCCAGAGTGTCTCCCCACCTGCCACCCAATGGCTGCTGGGATAGGTTCCAGCATCCCCGCAACCCTGACAGCAGGATAAGTGGTTTGGATAATGGATGGATGGAGATCTATGAAATACTCACACTCAATCAAAATGTAGTTCTGATCAATTGACAGTTGTTTTGCGCTTACCTTAATTTGACATTCAGCTATGAAAGTTTGACTCGTGAACGGACTTGTTTATGGATAGCATTGTGACTGGTGAGCATGAGGGATTAAATCTGAAAATGGCTTAACAGGCTATGTCGGGCACTAATTGAAAAACATTCATTGGGCATAACGTAGCGCTCATGTCTGAGGCATGTCTGAGGTGTTATTTGCCGAAACGTATCGGAAGACATTTTCTTTGGAGGTTTCGGAGGATGGGGATGGGGTGCTGCTTGTTAGGTGACATGCCCCTGGCCTGTCCTTTCCCCCTCCCGTGTTTTTCTAACCCCCCCCCCCCCCGCGCGCGACCTCTCTATGTGTCTCCTCCTGTCTTGTCTCTGCAGTGGTGCGGTCAGCATGGGGCTGGTCTCTGGCACAGCACCACCCTGGGCTTGCCTCATCTGTCTCCCTGATTACCCACCGCTTTTGCTCTTTTTTTTCCCTCCCTCTGACGCTCTCTCCATCTTTCTTCCCCTCCCTCTGCACAATCCACTGGCACCCATAACCTCTCTCTCTCTCCTCCCACAGTGTGATGTCGTCTGGGCCTGGGGCCAAGTCTGTAGCTTTCCTACGTGTGTGTGTTGGCGGGGGGGGGGGGGGGGTGAGCGTATGTGTGTGTGTGTAATGCATCTGTGAGGTTGATAACGATGTACCCTCCCTCCACCACCTCCCTTCACCTTGGCAGGGTCAGACACACCCCCATAATCATGGCAGTGACCCGACCGCTGCATTGTGCTTTGATATCATTGCGGTAGCCTTTACGTGTGATTACCGTAACCTTTTTACACAGCTGTCGTTTCTGCCTCCCATTATGATAGCGAGCTCTGGATGATGCACAGTCAGCTTCTTTTTTTTTTTTTGAGCCTCTCTGTCTAAGCCATTTTCACCTTGCGCTGTTTGTATTGGCAGTTGGTGTAAGTTTATTGTAAATAAGTAAGTAAGTAACTATTTATATAGCATCTTCCGAAAGCAGAGATGTCACAAAATGCTTCATCAAGGAAATAAAGCATAAACATACATATATACAGACATGAAACTCAATAAAAACAGAAATAAATAGAAAAATATTATACAAAGGCAAGTCTAAACAAGTGGGTTTTCAGCTGCATTTTAAAGGTGTAGTTTTACGCCCAGATCGAGGAACAACCAGCAAACCCCGATCAGAAGACCTTGGAGACCTGCAGGTGACGCAGGACTGCAATAGATCTCTTAATGTAGGTAGGAGCCTGGCCATGCAGAGCTCTGCAGGTGATCACAAGAACTTTGAATTGGATTCTGAATTTGATGGGGAGCCAGTGAAGAGCGGTCAGAGGTGGTGTCACATGAGACCTTTTGGATGACCTGGTCACGCGTTTACCAACAGCGTTTTGGACCACTTGTAAACAATCCAGAGGTGTTTCGCTAAGGCAGGTGAAAAGGGAGTTACAGTAGTCAAGCTGAGACGATGGAAAAGCGTGATTTAACATTTCCATCTCCGCTTGAGACACAACGGGCCTGAGCTGTTCAGTGTTTCTGATACACAGCAAGTCAGACACTTGACATGTTGGTTCAGAGCCTGATCTGTAGTGACACCTAGGTTTCTTATGAAGGATTTAACCGATGAGGCAAGAGAACCAAGACCCAAATAACAGACGCGGTTGAAATAATAGACATTCTGGTAAAGGCAAGCCCATTGGTGTTAATACCAGTGGTTTCCATCCAAATTTTGGGCAATTGTTTAAAATGTTGACTCAAAAAAAAAAAAAACTGAATCAGTATGTGTTCCCATCAACTGGTGTATAAAGTGAATGAGCTGTCCTTCTGTTTGCAGAAGCAGAAAAGATAATTCCGAGGCGTCCGGGTGGTGTGGCGTTCTATTCCGTTGCCTATCAACACGAGGATCGCTGGTTCGAGTCCCCGTGTTACCTCCGGCTTGATCAGGCGTCCCTACAAACATAATTGGCCATGTCTGTGGGTGGGAAGCCGGATGTGGGTATGTGTCCTGGTCGCTGCACTAGTGCCTCCTCTTGTCAGTCGAGGCACCTGTTCGGGGGGAGGAGGGGGAACTGGGGGGAATAGCGTGATCCTCCCACGCGCTACATCCCCCTGGTGAAACTCCTCACTGTCAGGTGAAAAGAAGCGGCTGGCGACTCCACATGTATCGGCGGAGGCATGTGGTAGTCTGCAGCCCTCCCCGGGATTGGCAGAGGGGGTGGAGAAGTGACCGGGATGGCTCGGAAGAGTGGGGTAATTGGCTAAGTACAATTGGGGAGAAAAGGGGGGGAGAATCCAAAAAAAGAAAAGATAATTCAATTTTTTTTTTTTTACAACCTGGGGCTTATTTTCATAGCTTTTGCTATCATGCATATTGGTTATTTTACTCGCTGGCTTCATGTTGGAGATCTTGGACATGGCACCTCCACTGGATGAAGATTTACAACAGTGTTGTATGATGCCGCGAAATAAGAGCTTCAGACAGCTTTCACCAAAACCAATTTAACCCACTAAATCATGTATTTGGAAGTGAAAATGAAAGGGAAATTTAGAAGTTATCACTCGAAATGTCCAATATCATCAGAGGTGGATCAAATTGCTGCGCTACTTCCTGGTTCAACTTGCACTCATGGTTCAACTGTAGCACTCATCGATAAACTGGCCAGCGCAATTGAAAAGTCATACTGAGATAATGGGAAATCATATATACAGTCTAATTGTGGCACTAGGATTTATGCATTGAAATGACAGGTCTAAGACCTGTCTATACTCTAAGACATCATTGTAAAGCTTTGTCTAGCAGTGGTCTTGTGTCCCCAATGAAGCTGAGTAAAATGATATCTTAACTAATATGAACAATGGCAAAGGCTCAGGTTGGCCAATCACCTGGCCAATCACCACGCTCTCCGAGCCGTCCCAATCACTGCTCCACCCTCTCTGCCGATCCGAGGAGGGCTGCAGACTACAACATGCCTCCTCTGATACATGTGGAGCCGCCAGCCGCTTCTTTTCACCTGACAGTGAGGCGTTTCGCCAGGGGGATGTAGCGCGTGGGATGATCACGCTATTCTTCACCCTCGCCCCAGAACAGGTGCCCTGACCAACCAGAGGAGGCACTAGTGCAGCGACCAGGACACATACCCACATCCGGCTTCCCACCTGCAGACACAGCCAATTGTGTCTGTAGGGACGCCCGACCAAGCAGGAGGCAACACGGGGATTCGGACGGCGATCCCCATGTTGGTAGGCAACGGAGTAGACTGCCACGCTACCCAGACGGCCCCAGAATTACTCTTTAAACATCAAAATTTCCTGGGACCATATGAGATAAACAAGGAGTGTTCTCTGCCTTCTTCTTGATGGGTGAGGAGGACTGACTGCTAGTGAAGAACTTCTTGGGGGGAAAAAACTGTGTTCAGCAGCACTCTTAGAGCTGCAGGGAAATGGAAAATACTGTTATTGTTGACAACCGCTGCATCAAAAGCTGTTCAGTAGCCAACTAGTCAGTCAGTCAACGATATAACCCAGAGGAGCATCTCTCAGAACTTGGAAGTGGAGTGGGAGCATCCGAGGGAGTGTTATGCAGAGTTCTCATGCAAGCCATCAGCTAGTGTGGTAACTTTGAATATTATATCCTACTGTATTTTTTTAATTTATTTTTTTAACCCAGCATATCTTAATGCCCGGTAGTCTTCTTAGAATAGTCCAGCAACTGCCCACGGGACCCAAAATGGCCACCACGTGAACTTCCTCTCTGTACTGCGGCCAGTAAGGCCATCTATCTTTGTAAGCGACATCCTCTGGCTGGCTGTCTTGGCTGAAGTGTCTATATAGGTGCAGAAGTGGACATAACATATAGAGGCGTCAGCAGTCAGCTGCTTTTCCCCAGACCACTGTGTTCCTTTTTGCATGAAGCTTAATGTTTTTATTCCCCCGTTCCCCTCTCTGTAATCCAAAACGCTTCAGCGCGGCAGCTCCGTGTGTTAACCGAAACTGTGATGAGGAAGCCTTTTTAAGTCTGATTTGCCTGGAGGCTCTGGGTCTCGCGAGAAAAGCAGCAGTGGGCGTTCGTTTGTTCGCAGCGCTTTGTTATGCTGGTCTGTTTTTGTTTTTTTTTCGACTTGCCCAAAGGAAAGCTGCACCGAACTTAGGATCTTCAAGACAATTAAGAAGTCTCACCCCTTTTAAACTTGGGACGAGACTAATTATGTGTGTGTGCGCCCATACCCACGTCGACTTGTGTGTGTGTGTGAATACTCATTTGCATATGTGTTTATGTGGCCTGTGTCAGCTTATGTTTGCAGGAACGAGCTTAGCACTCCAGTCACTGCAGTACATTTGAAGTTTAGGTTGTTGGTGGTGATCAACTTTATCTCTGTACTCGTGTGAATGGGCTCAAGGCATGTTCACCTCAGATTCAGAACCTTGACGTCTGGCTTTAGCTGACCTGTTGGCCATTAACAGTTTGGCCATTTTCTCAAAGTTTAGGTCAACGGTCTTTCTGACGCTCTCTGCAGCTCTCTCGCCATGCACATTGTCTCACAAAAAAAGTTATTTTTCTGCTGCTGCAGTCAGGATATTGCAAGTAATTCAGTGTTATTGCATATTGTGTCGGGGCGATACACAATTTTCTTATCTAAGTTACAGATAAGAATCCTTTAGGGAAATTTGCTCACAAAATGAGGTCTGTAATATTTGAGGGCGTATTATTTGACAATTGTCTTACTTTTGATATTGTACTTTACATTACTCAACAGTTAAATGTCATGAACCTCAGTTGGATTCCTGCTGTAAATATATATTTTTTCCAAATGTAAGCAAATATTGTGATATATATATATATATCGACGTCGTTAAAAATCCCCTATGATTATTTTGATTGTAATGGTAAATGGGGAGGGGGGGCACAGTCGCGCAGTGATTTTTTATATACATATATAGCGGGGTTTTTTTGGAAACCGCCAGTGGTGTTGATAAAAGTACTCAACAAATGAGGAGCGGAATATCAATATAGATGTAGGAAAAAAACTTTTAATACATAGCAGTACAAGTTTGTGAGTGACGCATGAAACAAGCTTGTACTGCTACGTATTAAAAGTTTTTTTTCCTACATCTATATCGAGATATTTATTTATGTATTTATGGGCGGCACGATGGCGCAGTGGTTAGCGAAGTGGCCTCACAGCAAGAAGGTCCTGGGTTCGAACCCTTGGGTTGTTCAACCTTGGGGGGGTCATCCCAGGTCGTCCTCTGTGTGGAGTTTGCATGTTCTCCCCGTGTCTGCGTGGGTTTCCTCCGGGTGCTTCAGTTTCCTCCCACAGTCCAAAGACATGTAGGTCAGGGGAATCTGCAAAATTGTCCCTAGGTGTGAATGTGTCGGCCCTGTGATGGACTGGCGGCCCGTTCAGGGTGTCTCCCCGCCCGCCCGCCGCCCAGTGACTGCTGGGATCGGCTCCAGCATCCCGCAACCCTAATTAGGATAAGCGGCTTGGATAATGGATGGTAAATGGACTGCATTTATATTGCGGTCTTCTAGCTGCAACAGCCATGCAAATCGCTTTACAATTAATGCCTCACATCCCCCCCCCACCACCACCACACACACTCCCAGTCGTGTTTCACTATCCTTGTGTGGACCCCTCAATTACCACATTCATTTCCTAGCCCTTAACCCTAACCTTAACCACGCAAACTACATGCCTAACCCTTACCCTAACCTTAACCTAACCCTAATTCTAACTGTAACACTAAAACCAAGTCCTAACCCTAAAATAGACCCCTTTCCTTGTGAGGACCTCTGAAATGTCCACACAAGGTAGGTGCTGTCAGGTTTTGCTATCCTTGTGTGGACCAAATGTCCACACAAGGATAGCTAAACATGTACACACACGCACACACAGCCATGCAAGGTAACAACCAGCTCATCGGGAGCAGTTAGGGGTTAGATATCTTGTGACGTTTTTGCCAGGAGAAGCCGAGGACCGAACCGGCAACCCTCCATTTACCAGATGACCTGCTCTTCTTCTGCTCCACTGCCGGCCCCCATAATATATTCCATGTTGCCAAACACCAATATGTTGATTGAGTCCTCACTGTAGGAGCCATCTTCCTATGGTCTCATCACTCATTGGGGTCAAAACTGGTTTATATAATAGTGCCCACCTCCTCCTTCCCTCCCTGTTTATATTGTGTGTTTACACAACACTCTCTACAACGTGATGAAATCCAGTGGGCTGGTAGACTGCCCGGCGACATCCTTTAAAGAAAAAAAAATCCATTCATCACCATATAGCTAGAGAATTAACAATCCCAGTGGAAAATTTGTTGGCCTTGCCTCCACGCTCAATTCCTCATTTAATATTGCTGGCAATAAATCACCATGGTAATGCGTCTTCATTTGATTTGGTGGTGGTGGTGGGGAGGGGGGGGATCTGATTATTCCTTATTGCAGAGTCATTTGAGCCAAGCTAAATTATTAATCACCTTCCCATCTATCAGTCAATTGTTTTCCTCCTATTTTTTTCCTCCCGCCGTCTCCTCGGTGTTAATTGAAATGATTCACACCTGGGTTGCGAGCGTGTGGTTGGAATCCAGAAGGAACGCGGTCGTCTATCTCGCCGTTTCTCATTAAAGATGCTATCCAAAGTTGTGGTACGCTCCGAGAAGGTTTCTGAAGAGTTGAAGATGAAATACTAGCAGGAAGCAAAAATAAAAAAATAAAAAAATATCTCGGTCTAGTCGTATCTTGAAAGTACACCTCTTTTTAACTACAAAGTTGTCAGATGTTACAGCTGTAAAAGCAAACTGCACTCGCAGACTCCGAGGACTTGAGAATCTGATTTTTTTTTTAGTTAGAAATATAATTAACACAATTGATTACTTTAAGTATGTTAGTCAGATTACTTAGTTGGGTAAATTCTTAATGCAGTCACATCGGCTCTCTAAATAAAACTGGTGAAATTAGACACTAGGTCAAGCAAGCTATAGAAGTGGAGGCCTTTATGCTAGGGAATATGTGAGATGCCCTTGTTAGCATGCTTATTTTCACCATTACTCCAGATCCATCCATCCATCCATCCATCCATCCATCCATCCATCCATCCATCCATCCATCCATCCATCCATTATCCAAGCAGCTTGTCCTACTTAGGGTCACGAAATGCTGGAGCCTATCCCAGCAGTCATTGGGCGGCAGGTGGGGAGACACCCTGGACAGACCGCCAGTCCATCACAGGGCCGACACTTTCACACCTAGGGACAATTTAGTACAGCTGATTCGCCTGACCTACATGTCTTTGGACTGTGGGAGAAAACGGAGCACCCGGAGGAACCCCACGCAGACACGGGGAGAACATGCAAACTCCACACAGAGGACGACCAGGGACGACCTCCAAGGTTGGACTGCCCCAGGGTTCATTGATTGATTGATTGATTGATTGATTGATTGATTGACTGACTGACTGACCTTCTTGCTTTGAGGCAACCACGCTAACCACAACGCCACCATGCCTTAGTACAGGTCATTTCTCCTAATTGCTAGAGATGTTTGATTCCCACACAGTGTAGCCAGAAGTTTTCTGAGAGAGTTCAGAGGTCATGTACAGCACCCTGTTACATCAGGGGAGCAAACAGATGCCATTCACCATCTTTTTTTTTTTGTTTTGTTGTATTTTTCCCCCTTTTTCTCCCCAATTTTATCCAGCCAATTACCCCACTCTTCCGAGCCGTCCCAGTAGCTGCTCCTCCCCCTCTGCCGATCCGGGGAGGTGCTGCAGACTACCAAATGCCTTCTCCGATACATGTGGAGTCGCCAGCTGCTTCTTTTCACCCGACAGTGAGGAGTTTCACCAGGGGGACGTAGTGCATGGGAGGATCACGCTATTCCCCCCCAGTTCCCCCTACCCCCCGAACAGGCGCCCCGACCGACCAGAGGAGGTGCTAGTGCAGCGACCAGGACCCATCCACATCCAGCCTCCAGACATGGCCTATTGTGTCTGCAGGGCGCCCGACCAAGCCGGAGGTAGCATGGCGACCCGAACCGGGATCCCTGTGTTGGTAGGCAACAGAATAGACCTCTACGCTACCCGGACACCCCTCCATTCGCCATCTTGATCAAAAACAACTTCGGAGGGTGGGGGAGACTGAACCTCTCATCCTTCACTCAGAAGTCTACCTCTCTAACCACCAGTGCCACCTCCCCTGTATTATGGGCGTTATGGTTGGTTTTTACTGGTGTGGCTGAGGTTTCAGGCTACCGCAAGACATCGTCAAGCTGTAAAGCCGTGCAGTGGTAGTGCTGCATAGTTACATAAGGTCAGAGCAGAAATTCAGTTGTACAGCAGCTCTGGTTCTTTCAGTTTGGCTCCTTGTAACACCTCACTGCTCCCCCGCTGGCCTTTAGTTCTCCTTCTCTCGTCTCCTCTTTGCTCCAAACTGACTCTCTTCTCCAACCAACGATATTGGCGTAGAGACTGGTTTTTTTTTATCCACTATGCCCAACTCTGCCTGCTCTCACCCTCTTTTGCCATGTTCAGGCCAGGTTTCTATCACGTCCTGCTCACCCACTGTTGAAAAACCCTTATCCATCTGTGCCCCTGTGTGTTGGACTGTTTATTTGTGTGTGTGTGTGTGTGTGTGTGTGTGTGTGTGTGTGTGTTTGTGTGTTGGTTGGTGTTTGTTTGTTTATATAAAGGTGTGTGTGTGTGTGTGTGTGTTTGTGTGTGTTGGTTGGTGTTCGTTTGTTTGTATAAAGGTGTGTGTGTGTGTGTGTGTGTTTGTGCGCGCGCACCTGTGTGCGCACCTGTGTGCATGCGGGATTGCGTGTGCATGTATGTGCATATGTGTGTGCAGGAGGAATGCGGCTAATGTATACCACTGCAGGCTCACCACGCTCTCATTCCCCCTGCCCTCCCCACATTGCATCACACACACGCACACACTTACACACACCTCCTAATAGGCAAGGTAGTGGAATACTGTAGCACACTGTAAGGTGTGTGTGTGTGTGTGTGTGTGTGTGTGTGTGTGTGTGTGTGTGTGTGTGTGTGTGTGCGTGTGAGTGGCTGCAGCTGCTTTTGGCCATCCAGGCTGCCTCCTCGTTTTCAGCTTCATTTCCCCCTCTAATGAAGATTCAGAGGCACAAGACAGGAGAGAAGGAGAGGAGAGGAAAGGAGTGGGGAGGAGGAGAGCAGAGGAGGAGGGTTGGGGGGGCTGTCCAAGGAGGTTAAATGAGGAAGGGAAGGAGGGGGGGGCGGGGGGCATGAGAGAGAGAGAGAGAAGAAAGTCAGAAGTGGGGTGGGAGGGACTGGGGTCATCAACATAGATGGATGGGTGGGGGGGGGGGAGAACCCCAAGGAGTGCAGACAGAGGAGAAGGGGGGGGGTGCAAGGTTAGGTCTGGGTGAGAGTGGGTAGTGAAGGAGCAGAGTGGAGAGATATGTAAGGAATAAGGGGGATGAGAGAGAGTGTGTTGATGAGGACCATGACAGGTAGGCAAAGACGAATAAAATGAATCTGTGACTCTCTCGCTCTCTCTCTCTCTCTCTCTCGCCTAATTAGCTTTCTGGCTATGATGAATGGTGTAGCACTTAGAACCCAATCGGCAGGCTGACCTTGTCATGTGGGTTGATGGGGTGGTGTGACTCCAAACCCTCTCACCCCCCTCCCACCTCTGTCCCTCTCGTACCTTTTGTACCACCTCCTGTGGAAGCAGATGCTGCTAATATCTAGGTGTGTGTGTGTATGTATGTGTGTGCCCACTTGTCCTTCCACGTGCATGTGTGTGCGCTTTGTCCTCCAGCTTCGGCGTCAGGCAGTTAAACACGGAGGCGCGCAGTCACACATGCAGACACGCCTGCCTCTTGTGACGGCCCATGTAACAGCCTTCGCTGCACAACCCCAGACAGCACGTGATCTTTCTGTAGCGTGGTGATCACTACAGAGAGGGCGAAGAATCCCTTTATTCTGTGTCTGAGCTGTCTGTCCATTCTCCTTGCACGGTCCGCAGCAGTGGCGTGAGAGTCTGGAGTCCTGCAGAGAATTGTTTAGAATCAGGCAGATTAGCAGCTCGGTAGCCAAAGCTTCATCAGTAATGCTTGCTTTATGTCCAAGGCTCAGCGTTTTCGGGTTTTACCGATTTTCACCGAAAAATACCCAGATTTTTTTAAAAGAAGCAGATTGGTTTAAACTGATTTTCACCCGGATTTCATGTTTCCACGGATCCAAAAGTTGTTCCTGTTCGTGTGAGGTTATATAACAGTGCCCTCTTGTGGCAAAATTCGGCATGCTGGATGGCTTTGAAAAATAAAAACCGAAAGCGCTGAGCCTTGTTTATGTCTTATTGGTATGTGTCGCTCCATAGGCTGTTGAAAAAATCTCCGCCGAGAGAAATCGTGATCGTGCCAACAATTTTTATTTTTAATTTCTAAATTTATTTCTAGTTTTTCCCCTTATCCACCCGATTAACCCCATGGCGTATGACTGGAACTCTTGTCAAATAACTCTCCTGGCTCACGTTTCCACAGGAAGGAGATAGTCGTAACACCAGCTTCCTTCAAACTCGTGTCGGCTGCTCTCGCAATTTTACACGCTGAAGCCTCGCATGGGTTACATCACCTTCAGGCCGCGAAGGAGACGTAGGGAGAATGCTTTCGGTTGCAGGCGCCCGGATGGGCCAGATGGGTCGCTGGAGAATGATGAGTCCCCGAGCACTACACCGATCTACACCCACTATCTCTCGGATAAGGGTGGCCTAATGAATGCCTTACCCCGTGGACGCTCTGGCCGTGACCGGTTATGGCGAGTTTGATCATGCCAACAATTAGAAGTATTTGAATCTGTACCCAAATTCTTCTGTTCGAGGTCCACTTTCGAAGTTGACATCTGTGCCGTTTCTGTGCTCGTGTTGAAGATAGGTCATTAAATATTGTGTATACAGTATTATGTCATGTACCGTTTATTCAAGCTTTATATATAATATAATATAACATTATGTATCACGGGGTGTCCGTCTCACGACTGCTGGTATCATGGTCATTCTTCCCACATTTTACTGGCCCTCCTGACGCTGTCTGCTGTAGCACTTGTCAATGCACAAATGTCATGAAATAATGATGTACATGCCCGCCATGCATATATCATCACTTGTGTCTCCTCCCCTTCTCGCTCCTCCAGAGCAGTAAGAACTGGCGAGCAGCAGTGGACCTGACAGGCCGGTTGCTGACAGCCCACGGCCAAGGATATGGCAAGAGCGGCCTGCCCACCTCCCATACCACTGATTCCCTGCAGGTAGGCCACCGCCACCCCCGCCCCCCACTCACACATTATGTCGCTGTCTTTGTACGTGATGTGACATACAGTCCAGTGTCTTGCGTGAGCGTGGTTAGGGAATACGGAGTCAGGCCCGACATGCCTCTGTGTGTGAGAGATAGGGGAGAGAGCTGAAGCCAAGAGCTGCCTGCATACATTAGAGATGAAGAGGTAGCAGGGTGGTGCACACACACAAACACACACACAGATACACCCACGCGCTTTCTGTGGATGGCAGGCATGGGCAGTAGCACCCAGGGAGAGCAACAGCTGTGACCAGAGGAGTTTGGGAGATATGCGTGTTGTCTTCTTTCTGTCATCCCCCCCCCCCCCGCCCCCGTCTCCCACTGTGCGAGAACTGTTATTAATTTTTTTTGCACATCACTACAGTGTTCATCATACTTGTTATAAACAAGTCGTGTGTGTGTGTGTGTGTGTGTGTGTGTGTGTGTCTTCAAGCTGTGGTTCGTGCGGCTGGCCCTGCTGACCAAGCTGACATTATTCCCGAGCGCCGAGGCGGAGATGGAACCCTTTGGCAACCTCGACCAACCAGATCTCTACTATGAATACTACCCCATTGCTTACCCTGGCAGGAGAGGTACACGCATACATAGCAAAGACTCACTCCCACACACACACACACACACACACACACACATACTATATACACAGTACAAATCATAAACTGTAAGATTATCCATTTTCCTACTCTTGGAGGTACACGAAATTTACACTATCTAGCTACACAACAAGAATAATATACTTTGACTCCAGTCAATCTGAGGTGCAGATATATACAAGGCTCTGGTTTGATTTCCTATAGTAATTTTCCTTTCAACAATATAGATCCGGCAGTCATTCCATGTTTATAGATGCACTACGTTTGATTTATCCAGCACATTTATAGAGGGAAGGAAAGCCGAAGCCTTTAATATGTTTGCTACAGAGTTGTGCAGTGACAACACTTAAAAAAAAAATCACAATAAACACAGAATTGCAATGTCTTCTTGCCACGTTTTCACCTAGATGCAGTTAGAACATGAAACAGGAAGCAACCTAAAAAGATGATGTTGTCCGGGCGTCCGGGTGGTGTATCGGTCTATTTTGTTGCCTGACCAACATGGGGATCGGCGGTTCAAATCCCCGTGTTACCTCCGGCTTGGTCGAACATCTCTACAGACACAATCGGCCGTGTCTGTGGATGGGAAGCCGGATGTGGGTATGTGTCCTTATCGCTGCACTAGCGCCTCCTCTGGTCAGTCGGGGCACCTGTTCAGGGGGGAGGGGGAACTGGGGGGAACAGCGTGATCCTCCCACATGCTACGCCCCCTGGCGAAACTCCTCACTGTCAGGTGAAAAGCAGCGGCTGGCAACTCCACATGTATCGGAGGAGGCATGTGGTAGTCTGCCGCCCTCCCCGGATCGGCAGAGGGGGCAGAGCAGCGACCAGGACGGCTCAGAAGAATGGGGTAATTGGCCTGGTACAGTTGGGGATTAGCTGATTTCAAATCAAGTTGCTATACTTGCTGATTACAGGTTGGTGCTGTAGACCCGTAATCTCATACTGGCGTCCTTCATCTGTGTCAAAACCAAAATGCATATTAACGGCGGAGAAGAGCGGACATATTATTTTATGTTAATAAATATATTTCTAGTTTTTCCCCTTATCCCACCCGATTAACCCAATGGCATATGGCTGGAACTCTTGTCGAATAACTCCCCTGGCTCACGTTTCCACAGGAAGGGGATAGCCATAACACCAGCTTCCTTCAAACTCGTGTCGGCTGCTCTCGCTATTTTACACGCTGAAGCCTCGCATGGATTGCATCACCTTCAGGCCACGAAGGAGACGTAGGGAGAATGCTCTCAGTTGCTTGGCTGCAGGCGCCCGGATGGACCAGAGGGGTCGCTGGAGAACGACGAGCCCCCGAACACTACACCGGTCTACACCCACTATCCTTCGGGTAAGGGTGGCCTAATGAATCCCTTTCCCCGTGGACGCTTTGGCCGTGACCGGTTATGGCGAGTCTGGGATACGATCCTCCCAGCCACATGATGAGCGGATGGCAAGAACGGCGGTTTATTCTGCTCGGCCATCAGAGCGGCCCAAGAAGAGCTGACATAATAACGACAATTCAACGTTATTAATGTGTACAGTGCAGCCGCTGTAGCGCCTTTGTCCAGGTGTTGTGAATATGTTGTTCGCCAAAAGGTTTTTACATTTTCCCCTTTACACATGAGCCTGCCACTTCATACAGCTGTCCTATTAAATATTCAGAGCAAAGTTTGCGCTACATCAGAGCTCGGTATCGGATGATGTCGTTGGGAGGCCCAAAAACTCCACTTGTCTGCAGCGCTAGTTCTTTGGATTTGTTTTTCCTCTCTTTACGCTGCATGAATTGCTCTCTAATGTATTCCCATTACTTTGGATCTGCTTCGCCCCTCAGGCTGCCTCAGTGAAGGCAGCAGTTGAGATACATCTGCACACACACACAGATGCATGCATGCAAGAACACATCCACCCTCAGAGCTCCACTGCATAGACTCCTAAAGGGAGCACTGATTGAATTTCCACTGCTCAATATTAAATGCTTTGTGTCCTCCGAAGGTGTTTGCAGACAAACTGGCACGAGTTTCCCAACCTGGCATCTGAAATCTACCCATTCCCCGGCCTGACGCACCCATCGACTATCTATTATCCATAATCGCACTCTTCGAGCGCCTCAAGAGGGGGCTGACTGCTCGTCGCCTTCCAGAGTATTAGGATCGACCGAGCGCTCGAAAACCAGTCAATGTTTGTCAGTTATTAATTTGTTTGCCGAGTGAAAAGTTGAGCGTTAAAAGGCAACTTTTACACCGGCCCGTCTCGCGTGTCCTTTATTAAGCTCGTGTTGCTTTGCTCGGTGTCGACGCATTTCATGTGCAAATCGATAACTGGAACCCAGAGCAGAGACATCTGCGTCTCGCAGGTTAAAGAAGATCAGAATGTGGTCAAACACTGGGCGTATTCTTTGATACCATCATGGCTCCTATGAAATGGGACCTTGCTCTCCCCCCCCCCCTTTCTTCTCTGGCTAGATGAAAGAGGAATAAACCTCTGCACTTGAGCCTGAGAGTCGGCTAGTTTGATGTCACCCAGGCAGACAGAGAAAGAGAGACATGAATACATTTGCAAAGAAAGAACGAAAGACAGAAAGACATGCCCATAGGAGAGAATAAAGAATCGGACGGAAACGCCCGAAGGTAAAGGGACGGATGGACCACTAAAAGTGAGTTTTTCTCATGGAAAGGTGGTAGGACAGTGAAACAGGCAGAAAGAGGGGGACAAAAATCATGATAGTCAAGTCATCCTTCCATTATCCAAACCACTTATCCTGCTCAGGGTTGCGGGGAAGCTGGAGCCTCTCCCAGCAGTCAATGCGCGGCAGGCGGGGAGACACCCTGGACAGGCTGCCAGGCCATCACAGGGCCGCCACACACACATTCACACCAAGGGACAATTTAGTACGGCCCATTCACCTGACCTACATGTCTTTGGACTGTGGGAGGAAACCGGAGCACCCGCAGGAAACCCACGCAGACACGGGGAGAACATGCAAACGCCACACAAAGGACGACACGGGACGACCCACCAAAGTTGGACTACCCCGGGGCTCGAACCCAGGACCTTCTTGCTGTGAGGCGACCGCGCTAACCACTGCGCCACCGTGCCGCCCCAAGTCAAGTCAATGTTATCTGTACAGCCCACTATCACAAATTACAAATTTGCCTCAGGGGGCTTTACAGCAACACAACAGCCTGTCCTTAGATCCTCGCATCGGATAAGGAACAACTCCCTAAAATAAAAAATAAAAAACAACCTTTTAACAGGGAGGAAGACGTAGGAGGAAACCTCGGGGAGAGCAACAGAAGAGGGATCGGTAGACAGACAGGCAAGAGAAACACCCATCAGCTGCCGTGGTGCGTTGAGCAGAGTTGGAGATCTGGCGACGGAGACCCTGATCAAGGCTCAGGGACTCACCTGGAAATCGGCTTTTCCCTCAGGGACGCATGTGTGGGTGTAATTGTGGGTGGTAAAGAGAGAGAGCGAGTCGGAGAAACAGAATCGTCGCGTGTACGCGAGAGAGAGATGGAGAGGTACTGACTGTAGGAGAGAGAGAGAGTGTGTGAATGTGTTTGTAATGTAGAAAGAGGGAGCGAGAGGGATGAAGCAGAGAAATGATGGAGCTGTGCAGAGCAGGGAGAGATGAGAGGGTTTAATAAGCAGCCATACGTAGCTCAATGCCATCTGTAGGTTCTTGCCCCCGGGGCAGTGTGCAGTCTGCGTGTGGGTGGATGGGTTTTTATAGTATTCTCATCTTTTTCTGTCTCTCTCCCTCTCAACCCTCCCTCCCACCCCACTCCCCACGGCCTCCATTTCTCCTTTTTTATTTTTTACTTTCTCTCATGGTCCTCTTCTTTCTTGGACCCCCCCCCCTTTCCTCATTCTTTCTCTCTTTCCCTCTATCCCTCCCTCCCTCCCTCCCACCCTCTCACCCTGTGCCAGGCTCCATGGTGCCATTCTCCATGCGGCTGCTGCACGCTGAGCTACCCCAGTACCTGTCCAAGCCCCAGGAGGCTCTGGACCGCCTGCACAACCTCAAGACCGTCTGCCATGCTGTCAGTACCCCCACACACACATATACACACACACACACACACACACACACACACACACACACAGACTAGTAGACTGTAGACACATGGTACACACACGAACAGTAGATGATCACAGAAAAGTACATGCCTGCTGGCACACGAGCCATACGACTCCACATGCCCTCCTGCACACACAGTCATAAAGGGATGTGATTATTGGATTGTTATGTACTGATATTCAAACAAGTATAGTTTTCACACTTACACACGCACACACACACACACACACACACACACACACACACACACACACAAACAAGAACCATTAAATGCTGACACTGAAAAGTCTTAACCCTCTGAATTTTTCCCTTAACAGATTTTAGCTAACTTGGAGCAGGGCTTGGCTGAGGATGGCAGTATGATCACGCTAACACAGGAGAACAGAGAAGGTACTACACATACACACACACACACACACACACGCCAACACATACACACAAATACACGTACACACTTGGCTAGAGACCCTGGCCCCAGTCCCAGACTGCATCACACTGTGGGAGGAGAGTCAGGTCATGTGCCCCCAGTGGATAACACACACACACACACACACACACACACACACACACACACACACACACACGTGTTCACACACTGAAGCAGTGAAGCAGAGGCACACCTGGTGCTGGTCTGCAGTATACCTTGTCCAGACACACACACTGCAAAGGCACAAACACACCAATGCGGCGTTCTGAAAGTGTTCAGCACCTCGCTGCCTCGGTACTTGTGCTGAATTCTGAAACAGTCCCCCCAGTCCTTCGCATAAAGCACATCAATAAAGATCAGCCCTATCCAATCCACTCAGATCAGCACAAGGGAAATAGGCACGGCCTTCCATCTGAAGTTCACCTGCTTTAATAAGACACCAGAAAGCCCCAGTCTTCTCCCTCTGCTCTGCTCTGCTCTTCTTCTAGGTTCAGAGCAGGTGCCAGGCTTTCTTTCACAGCATGCATCATTCATGAACACTAATCTGAAAGGAGTACAGATGGTATAGACGACACTCCTCGCAGTATATTTTGGATGAGGAGCAAGGAACTAATTGTTGAAGCTGAGTTAGGTGTAGTAAAACCCTGCTGTAATTGGTTTATCTGTTAGGGTGACATGTATGTGCCACTTGACTTTTTGCGTGCGTGTGCGTGTTACCATATGTGTGCGTGTTACCTACCATGTGTGTGCTTGTGGTCGAGGGTGTGCCGAGTTTGCCAGATTCTAAGCTCCTCTAAAAGCCAGCTAATAGCTGTTGCCGCGCTCTCTCTCTCTCGCTCTCTCTCCCTCACCCTCTCTCTCTTGCTCTCTCTCTCTCTCTGCACCCACACAGACAGTCAAGTCAATAAGAGAGCCTTGCTTTCACATATCAGATCCCTACTGAGTGATTAGCTCTTCCCATCTCACAAGCATTCACACACACACACACACACACACACACACACACACACACACACACACACACACACACACACACACACACACACACACACACACGTGCAGGGATGAATGCTAATAGGCATGTTTCTGTGTGTATATTTGGATATGTGTGTGTCTGCGGGGTTGAGGGATAAGAGGAGGGAGGGATGGATAGTAGAAAAGGTGAAGTTTTGTCTAAACCCTCAAAAGAAGTTGTCTGAATATTAAAAGCACCCTTCTCAATCCCCGTGTTGTTGTTTACTATTGTTTTAAAAAGACGTGTCCGCCTTTTTCTTCTTCTCTGCATTTCAGCCTCTCTCACACTGTGGCGGTCTCGTCTCAGCCGGGTCATGTACTCCATGGCTAACTGTCTACTGCTTATGAAGGTATTTGTGTGTTTGTGTGTGTGTGTGCACGGATGCAAGCGTCTGTCCATTTACCTGTGTGCCTACGTCTCTGTGTGTGTTGTGTGTGTATGTGTGTGTGATTCTGATGCTAGGCTTGTGGAGGATTCGCAGAGAAATCCCCACAGACTGGCCTCTAATTGGATTCTCGGTCAGTGAGAGAGAGAAGAGGAGGAGGAGGAGAGTGGCCAGGGCGTGGATTTGGGCTAAACTGAAAGCAGAGCCACAGTGCCATCTACTGGCGACAGTATAGACTTACACAAGCGTGTGGACGCAATTTGTGCTCGCTCATAGACACATCTACAAATAGTCTTGAGTGCACGTTCGAGCTCATGCACAGTGTCTACTGACACATTCCCTCAGCTACAAAAACATTACAGTGCCCTGAACCCCCCCCCCCCATCAGTGACCCCTCTCCCATGCCCCACTCAGCAGTCCAGTCATCATATGAGCAATGTGTAGCAAGGCAGTTTGGAGGTTGGACTAGGGACACATCACCCTACTAACGCTGCTGAGATTCATTGTGCCCCTCTCGAAATCTCAACACTAACTTACCTCCCTCCCTCGCCCCCTGCTTCTCCCTCTTTTTGCCTCTGCCCATTTATGTTTTACACTCCAACCCACACATTTTTCGTCTCTCGTCTTTTACCTTTACTTTATAATGTCCACTTTAATCTGTTTTGCATTTTATCCTTTCCTGTTTCTCACCTAATCCTTGTTTTCTTTAATCTCTCTCTCTTTCTCTAGGACTACATCTTAGCCGTAGAGACCTATCACTCCATCACCCAATATGAGCCCCAGCAGAGCGTGCAGCTGCTCAGCGGTATAGGACGCATCTTTCTGCAGGTACACACACACACACACACACACACATATACAACCCCCTCCTCTCTATACTCACAAATATTGGGTTCTTTGCATTGTATATAGCCTTCTTTCATGAGCAAGCATTCACACATCTACACTCACATGTATCTCCTGCTCTGCTGGAAACTACAAGCCTCACAAACAGTTAACTTAAAGCTATAGTACCCGTTTGTGTTTGTTTGCATGCACACGTTTGTCTCTCCTCTGCCCAGATTGGAGACATTAAAACAGCAGAGCGGTACTTCCAAGACGTGGAGAAAATCTGCCAGGCGAAGGGGAACCAGCCCAGTCACACTGCACACGTGTGGATGAACAGGTACGTGTGCGTCGCCCTCCTCACACCTCCTTTGCATTAGCCCATGTGCTTGGCGGGTTTATTTTTCGTTCCACCTGATGGCCGATTCCTCCGGGGTCCTTTCGCTGGTTCACGCCTCGTCCTTCCTAGCGTGTGACTTATCACAGGAGTTCACACCTCCGTGTATCTCACACAGTGGGATCAAGTGTCAAGCCAGCTCAGGTGACAAAACCCGTGTCACCAGCGCTGAGTGTGTTGATGCTCACTTCAGATAGGGAGCACGTTTCACAGGATGCTTATTTTACTCATGTTATACCTCTCCTTATTTTTTCATTTATTTTATTTCAGGTTTTTTTTTTTAAATCACTCTGTGCTCCATATTTGGATGAATATTATTAAAATGTTAGTATTGTTGTCATTGTTAATGAATTGTAATTATCCAATATAGATGTCCCCCTGTATGTGCATTTATGTGTGTGCATGTGTTTTCCAGAGCATTTGTCTACCTCAGTCAAAACAACTACGCAGAAGCACATGGGTCCTTCTCTGAAGTGTTGAAAATTGATCCGAAAAACCCAGTGGTAAGTGCCTTAGTGTCCTCTTTAGTAGCCATGAACTCAGCCAGTTGACTGTAGGTTTATGCAGTGGACAGGCTGTGGTATGTTTAGTAAAACATCACTGAAACCTTGCAAACAAGTATATGTATTACTTTCCTCCTCGTCCTCGTCCTCTTCCATCTGGTTCCCTCTCCTCCCTCTTCCCAGGCAAACAACAACGCAGCCGTGTGCCTGCTCTACCTGGGCCGGCTGAAGGAGTCCCTGGGCCAGCTGGAGGGCCTAGTACAGCAGGACCCCGCACTCTACCTCCATGAGAGCGTCCTCTTCAACCTAACCACTATGTATGAGCTGGAGTCATCTCGCAGTACCCAGAAGAAACAGGCCCTGCTGGAGGCTGTTGCCTGCCGAGAGGGGGACAGCTTCAACACTCAGTGTCTCAAACTCGTCTAGAAGGCAAGAAAAGGCATCGGGAGATGGCACACAGGGCTGAAAAATAAGTGACAACTCTTTCTCTCACACATACGCGCCACTTCTTTTCCTCTAACATGCTGCAGGAGAAGTAAAATCGACAGAGAATAACAGCATTAGCTGAGAGTGTGTAGTGACAGAAAGAGTAATGTTTAGCAGGGCTTGGTTTTCCCAGAATTGTCATGCTAGGATTATTTTTGCTTTACAGATAATGACTAAGACGGTATTAATTCTAGTATGGTTTTGGTATACCAAGCCCAGCAGCACATTTTTCTTATTTTGCCCTATAGTACACAGAATGAGGACAATGTCAGAACTGAGGCGTTCAGTCCATAAAGACGTTGTAACCAGTAATGGAGTGAGCCACACATTTCCCAACAAGCTGAGTAAGAACAGGACTATACCTAGAATACAACCTCGGAAGGGTTGGATTTGGAATTGGTAAAGGCGATGGCCCACAGTCCCGTGTTGTGCTAAAAGTAATGATTTCGAATTCGCAGACCAAGCCCATCTTAACTGTTGTTAGTTCCATCAATGAAATAATAGAATAAGAGTTACACCACTACAGAGGAGTGAGTGAAGTAATGAGAAACTAATGATGTGACTGATAGTGACACCAATGGGCATTATTATGCACTCCTGGAACCATCATTTGCAAACAAATGAGCTTATTGCAAACACCCTGTTGAAACGGCACTTCAGTCCTCTCTCCGAAATGTCTTGCATTACCGGATCGGTGTAAGCAACAGTGACGGAGCACTTGTTTCAGCTTCCCATTTCTGTCGGATGTATGATCACCTCAGGGAGAGAGCAGAAACAGATTTTCACAGCCTAAGAACGCACCACATCCTAGCCACTAAACCAATGGAATATTAAATACTAGTGATTCAGAACTGTATATATCAAGATAGGGAAACTATTGTAAAAATGATTACTGCACCAAATGAATTTGTCTTTTGACTTTTATTGATTTGTCCTCATAATCTTTTTAATTATTACTGTTTACATGTTGAGCTGACCGGAATTTAGTGACTTGTCGTACTGTTCTTGATATGCTACAAAAATATTTTGTTTTATCCAAAATAAAAGCTGTTTTAACTTGCCTTTAGTTTTGGGGAGTTGGGATAGTATCCAAAAAGACAAACGAGATAAAAGATGTAGCAGCAGTTTTATTTGCTTAACAATGAACAATTTTAGATTTTATCCATCAGTCTAGCAGAGATGTACTGAAATACTCCATCCAAACATTTTATGTCAAGGTTACATGTCCTCCAGCTGACAGCAATTTTTCACTAGAAAATGTGAACTCAACTGATAGTTGCATATAGGATTTCATGATTAAGGGTTAGCGGTCCTTTGCCAACAGTCGGTAACCAGTGTAACAAAGTCTGTGTTGTTAATGACAGAGTGAAGGCACTAGAGGCTGTCTCTATAAGTAATTTCATGGTAAACCACAAAATCCTGGCGCGCATTACATAACTGAAAGTTTAGCTGACGATAAAGGATCCTCTGTTCCATAGAGTCCTCTGGGGTCTCATGTACCTCTCTGCACATGTTAAACACTACTTTACGTCGTCTCACGTGCAGAATTACTCCATGATCAAATCTCTGCGATATTGTGAGGCATCTGACTTGTAACCCGGGTGGTGTCCTGCAGCTCAGTCTCAGGTTCACTGTATAGAGGCCTTATACTGCTGACGAATTTCGAAATCCTCAGCTGGCCGGGGGTAAGCCTTCCACACGGGCTCCCCAACAAACAGTCTCATGACTTTAATGTAGTTCTGGGGAAACAAAACGGTTAAGTTAATTTTTAAAGATTCAAGAAGCTTTACTGTCTGTCACAATGAAATTCACATTTGACATGGCTCATACGTCAGACAACACAATGAATAACGACTAAAGGCACAAGAGTAAAGGTTAAAAACTGACAATGTAGAAAGTTCTCTTTTTTTTGGACCCCCCCCCCCCCCCATTTTCTCCCCGGCCAATTACCCCACTCTTCCGAGCCGTCCCGGTCGCTGCTCCACCCTCTCTGCTGATCCGGGGAGGGCTGCAGACTACCATGTCTCCTCCGATACATGTGGAGTCACCAGTCGCTTCTTTTCACCTGACAGTGAGGCGTTTCGCCAGGGGGACAGCGTGTGGGAGGATCACGCTACCCCCCCCCCAAACAGGCGCCCTGACCGACCAGAGGAGGCGCTAGTGCAGCGACCAGGACACATGCCCACATCCGGCTTCCCACCCGCAGACACGGCCAATTGTGTCTGTAGGGATGCCCGACCAAGCCGGAGGCAACACGAGGATTCAAACCGGGATCCCTGTGTTGGTAGGCAACGGAATAGACCGCTACACTACCTAGACACCCCCAACTATGTAGAAAGTGTAAAAGAATAGTTAACATGCACCTCAACATGTCTGTCCTTAGCTACAGGGTCAGTAGTAATAACTCGTAATGTTTTAGCTCATGGGAGAATACTGTATGAAATGCAAACAGGCTATGCAGATTTATTTCTACACCTGGTCAACACTAGCTGAGCCTTGACCTAAACACTAGCCAGACCACCTCAGCAGGTCGTGTCACTTTTTTCCCCAATCGCGGTGTGTGCCATGTGCTTTCACACCTCACATTAACATACGTTTTGTCCTTATCTGTACCATAAATGGAGATGCAGACTGCATTTTAATATATATTGACGGACTTACGGTCTCATCCAAAGTAAAGCGGTGGTATATGCCGGCAGGTAGGGTGATGAGGTCTCCCTTGCTCATGGAGATCCTGATCCAGCGGTCTTCCTTGTCCCTGACGTCAAAGTAGCCCTGGCCATCAAGGCTGTAGCGGATCTCATCGTCCAAGTGGAGGTGCTCCTCAAAGAACATCTTCAGCTGCAGACCCAGAGATCAATGCTTAAACAGAGGCGGAGATACGTATATATGGGTTGCAAGGTAAAAGGTGCCCATCTCCAGTGCATGGTTTTTCTCCGCTCAATTATGTCAAAGGGATAGGTTTTTACACTGCAAACAAATAGAAAATGTTACATTGAGGCGTATCGTCTATTTAAAAAAAATTTTTTTTAAGAAATTAAGTAGAAATCCTGAGATAATTTCACTTAGTTTCAATTCATTAAAAACCACTCTTGGACCAAGTGAAAGTACAATGACACAAGACATCACTCCATCCATCCATTATCCAAGCCGCTTATCCCACTCTCAGGGTCACGGGGATGCTGGAGCCTATCCCAGCAGTCATTGGGCTGCAGGTGGGGAGACACCCTGGACAGGCCAGGCCATCACAGGGCCAACACACACACCCAGTCATACCTAGGGACAATTTAGTATGGCCGATTCACCTACCCGACATGTCTTTGGACTGTGGAAACCGGAGCCCCCGGAGGAAACCCACACAGACATGGGGAGAACATGCAAACTCCACACAAAGGATGACCCGGGACGACCCCCAAGGTTGGACTACCCCGGGGCTCGAACCCAGGACCTTATTGCTGTGAGGCGACCGCACTAACCACTGCGCCGCTGTGCTGCCCCAGATCACTCCAATTGTTGGAATATCCTTTGATTTAACACCAAATGTAAAATTAAATGGCCTGTAAAAGTGGATGTCTTATGCAGTGTAGAACTTTATGGTTACCTTGTCTTCATAGTTTGGCAGCCTGTCCTTGTGAATGTCAATAATATCCATGTAGGAGTAGCCTTTGTCTTTGCGGATCTGTGCCAACTGTGGATCTGTTTCATAGATATCGGCATTCAGCTGGAAAAACAGGGCAGACGAGGTTTGAATAATTAGAAACAATTACAAAGTCGCCTCTGGGAAGAATGTGTGACAGTTATATTAAGCCTTAAATATATCCGAATAGGCTCCACCGACTGGTAACCTTTTTTCCACTTTTGCAGAAGTCAACTTTTCTCAAAGGTTTATTGTCAGTTGCTTTGATGGATTAAAATTGTTATCTCTCGGGATGGACTGATATTATGTCTTCAGTTGACCACATTTCCTGCGATGGTTGAACTAAAATTCTACCCACAACATTTATCAATGTACCCAACAATTTTCCCATCTTGTGGTGTTACAGTAGCGAACATTTTTCCCCACCAGTTGCAAGTAAATTTGGCATCAATATAAACACTGTCCAACTCACAGAAAGTTGAATCAGTTCATCTGGACACAATGTTTATTGAGGGAAACATTTCATCACTCATCTAAGTAACTTCGTCAGTCTCGACTGACTGCAGGTATCCCACCCTTATAAACAATACAGTGGCATAATGACCGAAACCAATGATCGGTTTCATATCCAAATTACCGTGACAATTAACTATAACTGGGGGGGGGGGGCGCTAAGAGTACATCTGTCGCCATCTTACAATGCTGTGATTGCAACTTTTCCCCAATCCTCTGAGTAGTACACATGGCCATTGTAACTGTAGTTAATGGTCATGGCAATTTGCATATGAAAACGATTGTTGTTTTCGGTCGTTATGCCACTGTATTGTTTATAAGGGTGGGGATACCTGCAGTCAGCTGACACTGAAGAGGTCACTTAGATGAGTGATGAAACGAGTCTCTCAATAAACGGTGTGTCCCGATGAACTGATTCAACTTTCTATGACTTCCTTACCTGGATTACTGAGCATGCATAAAGACACTGTCCAACTCATAACTCAGAAATCATTCCTTCACACAACAGAAGTTTCTGTGGAATGTCTTTTTTTCCATTGCAGGTTATATAATGAGGCTAAAGTTGACCTAAAGCGACTACACCCAATATAGCTGAAAAACTATATTAAATCATTTTAGGTGAAAAACCATATTGGGTTATTGATTGCTGTTAAACTATGTTATTCTGCACAGGGTGAAATAAGAATCTGAGTTCTGACGTTTTACGGGGTTAGAAAAGTATTTATTTTCCCACCTGTCCTATTTTCAAAACCTATGACGACTGAAAAGAAGTTTTGCTAATTAGTGTCAAATAAACTCACCACAAAGTACTTACTATAACTGAATTTGAAAGTAATGCTGTTGATGCTGTTACCTGCGCAACTATATGCTCAAACTTTTTTTTTAATAAAACACCATTGTGAAATCTAAGGGAGAATTATGTAATAAATTAGTGTGTTTTGCATTTATTTTTCTACATTTATAAAATATTTTGCAATGTTGCTTACTGTTACTCTTTGCACCCAGTCTACATGCTGCAATTTCAAAGGCTAGGTAACATTATACATTTGCCCATTTTAAAGATGATGTAAATCAACTGTATCGCTGTGTTTGCACATCATGCAAATATGGTGTTATCTCAATTTTCACAAACTTTGAACTTAATGTCTCCACTGTTACCCTGCTGGTTGAATCTACCCCTTTTTTCCCTGACTGCATCCTCAAAAGTCAGTTTCAGCATACTAAAATGAAATATACGTCTGAGAATGTGCTTGTCTAGATAGCGGGTAGAGATGACCTCAGGTACCACAATACTGCTTAGTGTGGTGCCGTATGTGGTAACGCTTTACTGAAGGTAAGCACAGCCCAATTCAATACTAGTTTATTCGAGATGGTAACTTGCTGTTTGTGACCTCATTCTGTAGAAACCCATCCAATGAATCTGGTTTAGATTTTACGATTGAGCGTTTGAGATTTTCTGATAATCTTGATGATACAATATAAGCAAGCACAGGACAATTCAGCTGACACCTACAGACTGACCTGACACTCAGAACTACTGCTACTACTACTACTACTGGCTGCTCCCATTAGGGGTCGCCACAGCGGATCATCTGTTTCCATCTCTCCCTGTCCTCTGCATCTTCCTGTCACATCAGCCACCTGCGTATCCTTTCTCACCACATCCATAAACCTCCTCTTTGGCCTTCCTCTTTTCCTCTTCCCTGGCAGCTCCATATTCAGCATCCTTCTCCCAATATACCCAGCATCTCTCCTCCACACATGTCCAAGCCATCTCAATCTTGCCTCTCTTGCTTTGTCTCCAAACCATCCAACCTGAGCTGTCCCTCTAATATACTCGTTCCTAATCCTGTCCTTCTTCGTCACTCCCAATGAAAATCTTAGGATCTTCAACTCTGCCACCTCCAGCTCCACCTCCTGTCTTTTCATCAGTGCCACCATCTCCAAACCATATAACGTAGCTGAAATCTGACTTATGATCCGCATATTTGATTTGGCAAAGACTTTACACCGGAAGCCCTTCCTGACGCAACCCTCTCCATTTATCCGGACTTGGGACCGGCTCTACGAACACACTGGCCCTGCATCCCTCAGTGGCTGGGTTGACCCGACACTCAGAACAAGAGCTCTTATTGCATGGCCACATCTTTTGGTGGAAAATTTCTGGTAGTTTTAGCCAAATTGCTCACTGAGACCTACTCATTATGATGTCTTATTGAGAAATTAAATGTGCCACAAAATAATCAAATCTTTTAAAGAAATTTGATTCAAAACACCCCCCCACACACACAAAACAACTTATTCCCCTTGAGTATTTTGATAAAAGGACTGCTCTTGTACATCACCGTCCTCAAGCCTCTTTTCATGCATGGGTACGTCACCTGACTTTATTTTGAAGTAAAAATCCCCTTACTTCCGGTCCCAATCTCCCCGTGACGGGCTGCCTGGTTACCGCTACTTCGTTATTATGTAACGCTGACCCAGTTTGACGGTACGCGTCACCAGAAGGAATAACCGGGTTTATGGAGGTAGAGCGCGGCTGAACGTCCTCTTTCGAGCTGGCGAGTTTAACGTTTCGTCGTTTGTGTTTGATCTGACAAAACCAGTTAGTCGTAGTTGTTAAACCCGCAACTTGTCAGCCTACGTGGACGTTGTCGTACCTTCCAGTGGAGAACCCCGAGCTTCTGCAGCTCCTCCGGGGACACGGGCTGGTTTGGGTCGCGTCTGTGCGGCAGTCTCTGGTCCCCGTCAGAGTTATCCATGTACCAGGCCTCCACCGGCATGGTGCCTCAGCCTGCAGGCGGGTTTGGCTCTTTGGGGTGTCCGCGGGTTTGGCTGGAACGGGAGCTCAAAGCTGCCGCCGGTGGCCGTTTGCGCGTGAAAACGCCGTACTTCTTCTTCAGCTTTATTGGCGGTTGGCAAACAACGATTTTACGCAGTAGCGCCACCAGCTGGAATGGCGATTGACCCAGAATGTCTACTAAAAACAAAAAAAAAACAGAACTCCGTCCAGCCATCGCGGGGCTGCTGGAGCCTATCCCAGCAGTCACTGGGCGGCAGGCAGGCGGGGAGACACCTTTTCGCACGCTACACGGTGCTGTGTGTGCGCTGGTTTGCCACGTACCTCGCTCCCTGTGAGACGTGAGCGCGTCAGATGGTGCGGCGGGAGGCAAGTTCCCCCAAAGAAGAGGGGTTGGTCTGGCATCGTTTCAGTGCGCTCTTCATTCGGTCTTTGAGCCGCTTCTGCCCACCAGCGGGGCATTGACCAAGGTGTAGTTGGCCGTAGAGGATGTAAACTCCCGGCCATTTTCAAGCGTGGCCCACCGTAGAGGTGTAGCCCCCTTTAGACTTCGGACAGCCTTTGGTTTCCATTCGTTTCACCACAGGATGAAAATCAGCAGGCAGACTTGAAACTCCCCGGAGATGGGGAACCATATGAAGCGGAAGTCTGCTTCCGATTCGTAGTTCCCAATTCGGGATTTAAAGGGAACCCCCCCAGCTGATTCTCTGTGCTTGGATCAAAACCCGCTATACTTATGTAACCGGTTATTATCTTGCCCGGTGCGGGATTCGATACGAAGTGTACTGCACCACAAGGCGACGTCACTAACCGCTCGGCTAAAGGGTCAGACCCATTGGCTAGGGGCTAACCTGTCTTAGTAGTTTACACTTAGACTCATCAAACTTGGACTAGCTTAACAAGAAGAGCCTACAGACTCTTTGAAACCATGTTTCAGATTTGTGAAACCTTTTATAATGAATTACGTTTTTGAAACGCTTTAACAAGACGCCCCAACGCGCTTCATAGTGAAGGGGGGGGGGGGAACTCACCCACTTCCTCCCCGTTCTTTGTGTGTCTTGCGTATATATCTGAGTGTGAATGTCCCGCATGAGTGAGTCTGTCTGTCTCCCAGGTGTTGACTGTGAGAGGCCGCATAGGCCATATCCCATACTTTAACTCTCACATACACTACTGAAAATGCTCTCACATACACATGTGAAATCCTCTCACATACTACTGAAATTCCTCTTACATACAACTATTGCATTTCAGTAGTATGTGAGAGGATTTTCAGTAGTATGTGAGAGTATTTCACCTATGTATGTGAGAAGATTTCACATGTATATGTGAGAGCATTTTCAGTAGTGTATGTAAGAGGTTAAGAATGGGATATGGCCTATACGGCCTCTCATAGTTGACGCCCTTCCCCACCACCATCACCATCTTATGTGGTCTGTATAGAGACAAGCACTGGAATCGCCGGTACGGCCCTTCAACATCGAGCTAAGAAAAAATGGAAAAGAACATAATCGAACATAACTGTAGGTTGATTATTGGGAAATGAAGAAAAACACGTTAATAAAGTTGTATAGAGTTATCGTAATCCAAATTTATTCACAACTCTGACGTCTCCCTGATTTACAGAAATGAAAGAAAAAGACGGGGCTAACCTTAAACTTTCATCTTGAGTTCCTTCATTCAGGCCAAAAAATCAGGTCAGACTTCTAATGTGACCCAGAAGGCCCCCCCCCCACAAATTTCATTGTCATCACTGACATCTGGTCAGTCTATTGACTGTAGTTTTGCCAGTCCTCACATTTAATTTTTGCAGTTATATTTTTCTTATTTTCCAGATTAAAGTGATGGATTGTGGCCTTCATCACTTTTATCCAGTTCCATGTTCACTGTGTGACTCAGGAGTCCATAGCCCAAATTCATCCTCATCTTTAATAATCTGCCTCTGATTTACGACAAATACATCCCAAAAATCCATTCTTCCATAATCTAAAATCCTTTTTTTTTACATTTGGAAAAAAATGACAAGCGTATTTGTAACACCCTAAAAATACAAAACATTCCTTTTTTTTCTTTTTTTAAAGTCTCAAACCAAATTCACTCTCTTTTTGGAAATCTACCATTATAATTCATGATAAAAGTTTGTTTTTTGGAGTATTTGTTAATTTCAAAAATGTTTACATTTTTTCAGAGGTCTTCTTTCAGTGCTGCCCAGAGATCTTGAATTTATTTAATTCTCATCTTTGACATCAGGTTCCCTTCAGTATTGCTTTCTCTCATCCCAATGGATGACAATAACAGTAATAAATCTACTACTACTACTACTTTTGGCTACTCCCGTTAGGCGTTGCCACAGCAGATCATCCATTTCCATCTATTCCTGTCCTCTACTCTGCATCTTCCTCTGTCACGCCAGCCACCTGCATGTCCTCCCTCACCACATCCATAAACCTCCTCTTTGGCCTTCCTCTTTACCCCTTCCCTGGCAACTCCGTCTTCAGCATCCTTCTCCCAGTATACCCAACATCTCTCCTCCACACATGTCCAAACCATCTCAATCTTGCCTCTCTTGCTTTGTCTCCAAACCATCCAACATGATCTTTCCCTCTAATATACTCGTTCCTAGTCCTGTCCTTCTTCGTCACTCCCAATGAAAATCTTAGGATCTTCAACTCTGCCACCTCCAGCTCCGCCTCCTGTCTTTTCATCAGTGCCACTGTCTCCAAACCATATAACATAGCTGGTCTCACTACCATCTTGCACAACTTCCCTTTGACTCTTGCTGGTATCCATCCTTCAGTTACAAATCACTGCTGACACTCTTCTCCACCCACTCCACCCTGCCTGCACTCTCTTCTTCACCTCTCATCTGCACTCCCCGTTACTTTGAACAGTTGACCCCAAGCATTTAAACTCATACGCCTTCATCACCTCTACTCCTTGCATCCTCACCATTCTGCTGTCCTCCCTCTCATTCACACATATGTATCCTGTCTGGCTCCAACTGACTTTCATTCCTCTTCTCTCCAGTGCATACCTCCACCTCTCCAGGCTCTCCTCAACCTGCACCCTACTCTCGCTACAGATCACTATGTCATCTGCGAATATCATAGTCCACGGAGACTCCAGCCTGATATCATCCATCAACCTGTCTATCACCATTTCAAACAACAAACAGCTCAGAGTTGATCCTTGATGTAATCCCACCTCCACCTTGAACCCATCCGTCACTCCTACCGCACACCTCACCACTGTCACACTGACCTCATACATATCCTGCACCACTCCTACATACCTCTCTGCGACTCCCACAATACCACACCTCCTCTCTTGGCACCCTGTCATATGCTTTCTCTAAATCCACAAAGACACGATGTAACTCCTTCTGGCCTTCTCTATACTTCTCCATCAACATCTCAAAGCAAACATCACATCTGTAGCACTCTTTCCTGGCATGAAACCATACTGCTGCTCGCTAATCAACAATGAGAGTAATAAATTATGCTAATAATTTCCCCCACACAGTATGGGTATACAGTTGTGTACTGGTTTCTAGTGTTACTAATTTGCCACTTGGTGGCAGTAACACTGAGGAGACAGCTGTGGATATACAAACTCTATCCTGCCCACAGACGTGGTTTGTCAGGCGGTACCATACAGACCTATCTGTGCCTCATCACACTGTCATACATCTCATGACTTCTGAGTCATCGCTGTTCTCTGGCCCTCCTTTTCTTTGTTAAAATACTCCATGGTCCTTGTTGTGGCATCGGGCCAGGAAAAACACATTCCCTATTGTCCTGACCTAGCCTAATCTCGTACTGTTTGGCCCGGACCAAGGACACCTCATTAGCACCTGTCAGCGTGCCCGGAGCATGGAGTAACCCCAGAGAGTTGAGATGATGTCTGAGTTAAGGAGGTGGAGGTGAACTCCGGGTTGTTGTACAGTGACACTGGTGTGTTGACGACAGAGCGTTGCAGCTCAATAGATCACTGGTGTTGAGTCTTGACATTATCGATGGGAATGCAGGGACGAAAGTGTGGTGATGACAAATCAGCTTGTGTAGGGACAGTGTAAAAGTGTGCTAGTGTGTGTGTGTGTGTGTGTGTGTGTGTGTGTTCTTGTTCAGCTATATTGCTGAGGACCAATCAGAGGTTTGTGTTGTTTTTTAAACCATAAACATGAGGGCGTGAGAACATTTCTGCAAAATAAGAACATTTTGGCCGGTCCTCGCTTCTTTAAGGGTCTATTTCAGGGCTAGGACTTGGGTTTAGGGTTAAGGTCGGGGTAAGTATTAAGGTTAGCATGTAGTTCTGATGGTTAAGGTTTTGGTTAAGGTCTAGGGAATGAATGTAGCTAATGAGGGGTTCTCACAAGTATAGAAACATAAAATGTGTGTTGTGCGTGCACTTGCGTTTGTGTAAGATCTGCGCCCATGCCAAACCTCCACAGTGTTTTCCAGTAACCCAGCAGAAGTGAGGGCAAAGGTGTTGCAAATTTTTGGATTACGAGCCCCACGTGGTTAAGGAATAGGCATAAAGTTACGCAAATTATATTGTTGTTGTTGTTTTATAGCTGATAAAACAGTAATGCTTTAACTCTTCCCTCGGTGGGATGACTGAAAGAGAGTTCTCACGGTGACGTTTCATTGCCCATCTTGTATTCATTTGATTTGAGTTGACATTTGTACGGATTCCTTCGGGAGGGAAGGGGGAAGGCCGGCTACTTCATCAACCCACATTTGCACAGTGAATCATGTTAACCAGAAAGCCCCATTCCTCCCAGACGAGCCCACCGTCCTGTGGGCATTATACATACAGACTGAAATCATAACAAACCTCTTCCTCGCTGGATCCCAACACATGACTTCATCTTGGGCGTGGGGATTATGAAATTCAATCAAAATATACTTCTCATGACCTCAGTTTGGATAGATCTTCCTCCTCAATACCACATGTGGAGGGGTGACATCATATGCAAAGAGGAGGGTGTCTGTCAAACAATTGTGCTTTGTTTTGTTTTTTTCTTCATTCCCTCTGAGTGAGCCGTGCAGGATAGCAAAGAGATAATGTGGTCTTGAGTCTGCCGCTGGCCTTTTTGTTACCTTGGTTTTCCGGGTACCTGTATCAAGTGGAGCATGGGAAAGTGCATGGGCTTATAACAGCACTGGTACAAAATGCTAAGAACAGAACTGAAGGGGTGTCCAGGTGGCGTGGCGGTCTATTCCGTATCCTACCCAAACGGGGATGTCCGGTTCGAATCCCCATGTTACCTCTGGCTTGGTCGGGCATCCCTACAGACACAATTGGCCTTGTCTGCTGGTGGGAAGCCGGATGTGGGGTATGTGTCCTAGTCGCTGTACTGGTGCCCCCTCTTGTCAGTCGGGGTGCCTGTTCAGGGGGGAGGGGGAACCTCCCAGCGTGATCCTCCCATGCGCTACATCCCCCTGGCGAAACTCCTCACCGTCAGGTGAAAAGAAGCAGCCTTGTGACTTCACATGTAGGCATGTGGAGGCAGGAGGCATGTGGTAGTCTGCAGCCCTCTCCGGATCAGCAGAGGGGGTGGAGCAGTGACCAGGATGGCTCTGAAAATAGGGCAAGTGGCTGGATACAATAGTGGAGAAAAAAAAAGGGGGGGGGTGTCCAAAAAAAGAATAGAATAGAATACACTTAATTTGTCATTTGTACGTACATACAATGAAAGTCACTCTCTGCATTTAACCCCATCCTATTGTATAGGAGCAGTGGGCAGCTGCAGCGCCCGGGGACCAGCTCCAGTTCTTCTTTCCATGGCCTTGGTCAGGGGCACAGGCAGGAGTATTACCCCTAACATGCATGTGTTTTTGATGGTGGGGAGAAACCGGAGCACCCGGAGGAAACCCACGCAGACACGGGGAGAACATGCAAACTCCACACAGAAAGGACCTGGGACGGCCCGGGGTTCGACAACCACGACCTTCTTGCTGTGAGGCAACAGTGCTGACCACCGGGCCACCGTGCTGTCCGTAAGAGTCTCTTACGAGTGTGCAGCATGTTTTTGTCCATTTATCCCTCTGTCTGCCTTTCTGTCCGACATTGTTTTTCTACGTGTGTCTGCACATAAGTGAGTTTTCATTGCATCAAGAAAATCTTGCATCAGCATGGCACCCACATAATCCAGAAATGTCTACATGAGACCAGAAATGGTCTCATATTCTATTTTATTAGAGTATCTTCAGTTCGATTTGGCTCATATACGCAAACAAAGAATTCTTGGCATTGTGCCCTGGTGGCTAGTGAAGAATATTAGTTGAGTTAGAATAGCTGTATTCCCAGGACTCATGATAGCAGCCAAACCTAAATATACTCAAGGTGAAATGCTGCAATCACCATTCGCACGTCCAACCCAACAATACCATTCCTATTGATGCTGAGCAGAATCGCTGCATTTTAGCTTTAGCTTGACTGGCTTAATTTAGGTTGTTTTCTACAAGCTGGACCAGCCTGGCGGTGGAGCTGCCAAAGTCCTGGAGAGCTTGGCAGCGAGCGGCCGTGGTTCCTTAGACCACCATTAGGGTTTGGGTGGCTGCTGTCACCGGACTTTCCCAGCATGAGAGAATGGCATGGCATGGCTCAGCTGTCACGGAGGGTCAGCGGGGAGAGCTAGCTCGCCTCCTCGTCAAACTTCTAGCATTCAGCTAGCCTCAGCTGCTAACAGCGCCCATGCTGGCAGGAGTGGGGGGTAGTTACTAAATATAGAGCTGTGTGCCTTTAGCCTCAGCGTCTCCAGTCAAAGAGCAGAGAGGGACAATGGAGGAGGTAGCGGAGTAAAAAGGCCTGGCTCCATGACAAAGGACATCACACCGCACCTCGCTCTCTCCTCAATGAGCAACGGCTCTTTTCAATCACGGAGTAAGAATAGAACAGTGGCTGCCTACCTCCTCTGCCAGAGCCTTTTTTATTTTTATTTTTCTCATGGCCTTTCTCCCTTGCACTCGCTCTGCCTTTTATTCTCAGTCTCGCACAATCTTCAACTGACTTGTTGAAAAGATACAGAGAGCAAGCGAGTGAGAGAGAGAGGGAAAGAGAGAGAGAGAGAGGTTGCTTAGGCTGCCAGGCAGAAGAAGGGGGGGGGGGGTTGGATAGGTTGTGAGAGTGAGAGTAGGAGGGAGGGAGAGAGAGAATTTTCAGTGCTCCTTTATAGCAGTCTTCCTATTCCCTTCCTGACCTGAGGTCCTGAGAGGAGGAGGAGGAGGAGAGAGAGAGAGAAAGAGAAAGAGAGGGAGAGAGACAGAGAGTGAGAGAATTTTCAGTGCTCCTTTATAGCAGTCTTCCTATTCCCTTCCTGACCTGAGGTCCTGAGAGGAGAGAGAGAGAGTGGGAGAGAGAGAGTGGGAGAGAGAGAGAGGGGGCTTGTCTCTTGTCTATAGTGATGGCACACAGTAGCTAAGCACAAGTGGCCGGCACCGGGAATCCAAGCAGTCACCACAAGTGGACCACCCAGGAAAGGACTTTAGTGGAAAACTTTACTACTGCAAGCTGTCTACTATTTACTAAAGCTGGGGACCATACAACAGCAGGTAAGCCAGCTCTCACAAGGCTCTCATATTGAAACCATACCGCCATCCTCCTGTCTCTGTGTGGGGGTCAGCAAAGACCACCATGTGGCTATAGCGGCGCAGGACTCATCTGCAATTCTCTGCTTATGTCAAGACAGATGAAAAGACATTTATGTGTATAAGTCATACATGCAGATACATATAGAAAGACTACATACAGTCTCCAGTGCAGGACCCTTGCTCTCAGTGTAGCACGCCACCGTACGACAACCTGTTTGAAAGAATGTAATCCAACCACTTTGCTTCAAGTGAGCTGCGGTCGGCTGTTTTGCACTCCTATGAATGAAGCAGTGTACTCGCTGCTCTTTTAATTCATTCAAATCAGATGGATTTTTTTACATGTTGCATTAATGACCTGCCGGGGAGGAGACAAGTAAATATTCTTGCCGTAGTCCAGAAGTAGACAGCTCTGGCCCCGTGACAACACACACGCATGAACGAGCACGCCATGAATCAAACATGTTTCATAAATTGTGTTTTACATTGCCGTCATTGTTGAGAAAAGACGCTCATTGTGAGAAGGTCTCGCTCTCATGTTTTGCATGTGGGAAGGGCTCCCCGCCGGTCCGCCCGAGAACACGGGCTGATAGTGTAAAAGTTGCACGAAGGATGTTCGGCGGCGGTGTTTACATTGTGGGAGACGGGGAGCGAGTAATCCAACTATCTGTCAAGTTACGCCTTGGAAGAGGAAGAATTCGCCAGATGCCCACACGCTTGCAGTTTCTCCACAGTTCACCAGCGGCTGCCAACTTTAACCCTAATTACCATCATACCCACACTGCACCCCCCCCCTCCCAACACACCCGCAGTCCAAAACAAGTAAAAAAAAAGCTTTGAAAGCAGTTTCTTGCTGTAGAAAGGCATCTGTGAATCTGGATATTTGTGGATTGTAATGATGCATGTTGGAGAACACACATTGATCCTGCTTGTCGCCATCCATCTGTAAAGGCACACATCAACCAGACCCCACTGAGCCAAGAAGAAAATGTGCAATATATCTCACTTTCAGAGCGGCGGCCCATGGCGGGCATAAGTTACTGTCAAAAATCCCTTTTGTTGGGTCTACCCATCAGTCTGTGTCCAGTTGCTAATGTGGAACAGCTCTCTCTCTCTCTCTCTCTCTCTCTCTCTCTCTCTCTCTCTCTCTCTCTCTCTCTCTCTCTCTCTCTCTCTCTCTCTCTCTCTCTCTCTCTCTCTCTCTCTCTCTCTCTCTCTCTCTCTCTCTCGCTCTCATGTGGACCGTGTCACTGTGATCTCAGAAATATTACCATAAACACAAGTATAAATAGTGGGGCTATCACTCACTAACTTTTTTTTTTTTGGACCTGTTTCTGCTTTTGAGTGCCATCCAACTTTTTTTAGGAGGGAGGTTTTGGCACGTTGCAGCCTTTGGCATGGAGGTCATTAGAGCCTCTGTTCATTCCCATACCTAATCAAAGGTGATCCGGCTTCGCTGCACAATCTCCCTTTGTAAAACGTCATTTGGACGGCTATCGGCTCCAATTTGTCAATGAGTCATCCTTATCTCCGTAACGCAGACCCCAGATTAAACCCCAAAACAGCCGCGGTGACGCCTACCAAATAAGCGGGGACGTTTCGCTAAAGCGGCCTCGTAGTGGATTCGAGTTGCACTAATTGTGTCATTGGCTTTGCTCGTGAGATGATTTTGCGCTTGCATCACGTCAGTTATTTTTTGATGGGGCGAGCGATAGGGACATAGCTGAGCGGTGAGATGTAGGTTTAGCTCCGGAGCCTGGAATGTGATTGTGGGAAGAGATACCTAGCGCTGTGCTGCAATGGTTAGCTGTTCCCGCGTGCTCAGCTGACAGCATAAAGCGGTGTGAATGGATACCCGGTGCTCGACAAACAGCTTTTTTTTTATACCTTGCTTGGGCTGAGATGCTGCCATGCTGTGTCTCAGCGGGAGCTGCCGCTGCGCCGTGCATGTTTTTTTTGGTTTTGTGTTTAAATGGCTGTCAGTAGCCGGGTATATACAAAGCTTGCTGGTTTGAAAAAGGATGAATAAAGGCAGAGGAAGTTGTCACTGAGACGTTGTCGAGAGTGTCTCGAGAAAGCACAATGCAATCAGTTTGCATTGTGCTTTCTCTTGAAACAACATCGCTTCGTCTTTCTCCGAGTCGCCGCGTCGCCCAGCCTGTCCGCTGCACCTTATCCCCTCAATGACTCACTCGTCCTTACCTCATGCACTGTAAGGTTGTGCGTGCATGGGTGTGCGTGTTTGTGTGCGTGCATGCAGACGTGCACTATGGGTCTGCGTCTTTTATCAGACTTGATGTTTATACATATGTGTGTGCACTTACGCCTGCATTAGGGTCAGGCATGGGCCACAACACAGACCGACCTTCAATATTATTTTCAACTGATTTTTGTTTTTGCTCACATGCATTGCTGAAAGTTGGTTTGGTTGATGCTGGCTTCTGGGCTGTATCTATTTAAATCTATTTTTTTTTAAAAAGCGACTTCCGTCCTATTGTGGCTTACCGGGGGTTGAAGAAAGGTTTAGTAAAATGAAAAGAAAGATCACAGAGGAGGGTGGAGCCCGTCACTGCATGCTGCCAGTGGCGGGTGTCTGTAGACCCTATGGCCCTGGTGGGCCTCCACAACAGCTGTCACTGACACATGCGCTGCCCAGTCGTATAAGTGCCTCTGGTCATGAATGCCAAAAATGCAGTTAAGATGCATTTGGTTAATACGGAGAACAGTGGCACTTGTGACTCGGGTTGCCTTGGTTTATAAATAAGCTTTAAAACGCCATGGTAACCCAAGATCTTCCCTCTACTATTTGATATCCAGGGTACAATGTGCCTCGGCACAGCCACTTACTATATGGACAGATCTGGCTCACGTGAAAGACCAACTGGCATTCTCCAAATTAATACGAAGATTATATCGGTCTTCCAGTGTTACAACATTATGACTGGTAAGGCCCTTTGTTCATTCCTGATGTCCAAATAGGGAGGCTACGAATGGTGCAAATGCTTCACAGCTTTATCATCGTATAATAGGATAACTGGTTTCCTTTGTGAGGTCCCCTCCAACCCATGCCAGCAAACCTTTGCACGTGCACACTCTCTCTCTATCTCTATTTCGTACTCTGCCTCTCCATCTTACTCCCCTACTCTCATTTTTCTGTCCGCCTGTCTCGCTCCCTGCAGCACACATAATCACACATTGCACCTTTCCGAGTAGAAAGTCACTACTTTTGCCTTGCGATGGAGGACAGTTTGGCTAGAGAGAGCACGGATCTCATCCAGGTTCCCACCCTCCATCCCTTTCCTTCCCTTCCTCCCGTCCTTCCTTCCTGGTTCTCAGGGGGAAGTGACATCATCACGACTCTTCCAGTGGACGGGCATGTGATGACATCTAGCTAAAGAGTTCCATCTGTCCAGTGATGTCATCAGTTTGGAGGGACTAGCCAGCATAGTATGTATGTATACCGAAAACTCTTGCAGACTAGATAACCCGTCCACCTGGCTGGTTTTCATCTAGTGTCGAAGACCAGCCGCTTTCTCATGGAGCTGATCGATAGCTCTTCAAGTCGCCTGCCGTTTTATATTCCCCGCTGCATCTTCTTGTCTCATTCACCAATGCATTTTACTCTGAAGTCATCAGTGTGCAGCACACATGGTAATATTCTCAGGCCCTTGTGCACTAGGGGTGGGACAAAATATAAATACTGAAACATATCGTAATATTTCCTTTTTACAGCACGTTATCGAGACATCGGCGCCAAATATCGATATCTTTATTAAAACGTTTTTTTCCCCCGTGATCACTTTTTCCAACTTTATTGATAGTTATCAATAAAATCAAACAACAGTAACATTGGAGGATGGCACATGTGGACAAGTTGCAGTGTGTGTGCATGTGTGTTAAAGAGGGACTAAGCTAAGCTACTACGCACTTTGTTGGACATAATTTCCTCTCAGTTGTCAAATTCTGTGAAACTGACACCACAGTGCAGTGAATAAATACATAATTCCTGCTTTTTGCCTTTTTTGGGGCTATTTTTTTCTTCTTCGGTTACACAGATTTCATGATGTATGATGATCGTCTTGCAATCAGTCGAGTATCGAGGTATCGCGATTCCATCATTATCGCGGGCAATGTATCGTGACGGTATCGTATCGCGAGTTACTCTGGGATTCCCACCCCTATTGTGCACCACGCAGTTGTCAGATAGATGCATTTTCCTTCGAGAGCGTAATAGAGATACAGCTTTGAGCCACTGTGTAAACTTTGACTGTGTAAACTCTATTAGCTGACATCACCATACCAAACAGTCCGACCAAACAGTCTCTTCGGTGTACTACACTGGGATTCAAACTGCTTGTTCTCATGCAGATTGCTAAAATTCTTGCTGTGAGAGAGTATAGGACCCCCTGCTCGGACAGGAATGTGAATCTGTGGAATTCCCTATTGATCTAGTCGGCATTTAGACAAGAGACTTCAGGCAAGTGGCTGGCCACATTTGAGTCTGCTTCATCCATATGTCCTGGTTGCTGCGCCTATTCATAGGCCGGCCTGCACTTGATCCCTTTCATGATCTTCATGCCGTAAAGATGATATGGAGTAACGTCACGCATCCAGAGTAATTTAGTGCTGGAAAAGTCAAGCGGTCAAGATGCCGACGCTCTGACCCGCTCTCTGGATATTTCAAATAAAAGCTGTTGCAACCTGTTTGAAGTCACAACTGTAAATGTCTGAGACCCAAAACAACTGTTATGGTCTCGACTTCTCCTAATATGGAAATATTACTAATAATGTATGAGTATGACCATGGCTATGATTCATAGTCTTACAATTTTATGGACTGGTGTGGCCGATATTCTGCCTGCACCTAGTCGTATGGTGAGGAACAGTGTCGCTGGATGCTTTTCTGGTTGCCACGTTGTGTGATACTGAACACATATTGCATGACCCTGTCTCCGCACAGAGGCAATGCCATGCCAAGGCCAATGACCCAATAAGCCGTTAAAACTTGTAAAAAAAATCTTTGATTGCCTTCGCGCTTTGTGTGAGGACAAGTCATCGTAAAACATTCAGAGTAAACATCTAGAACTTTGTGAAGTGATGTGTTTATAACCACAACATCCCAAAGTTGTCATAAATCCTAACTGGCTCATCGTGGGATTGCGTGAATTGAGCCACTACCCGCTAGGGGTAGAAAAGGGCGAGTTTGTTTCCCTTCCTCTGTACTAAATTGCAAGGCTTTACAATGTGTTGGCGTTGATATATAGAGCGTTGCCTCAGTTCCCCTTGCCCAGAGAAACCTTACCTGCTGCAGCTACAGCACAGCTCCAATGGAGGGATCATGTTAGCGGTACATGAGCGGGATACCAGGGGATGAAACCCACCACCTGTACCGACATTCTGCCTAACATGGCACATCAGACTCCAGTGATACTGGCTGCATTTGATATTAATAGAAAGGATCACTACAGTAGGAGGAACTGTAAGTGGCCGGACATACAGTGATAAGTGAACTAGGCCATGCTTCATAAGGGGTTTTCAACTGTGGCACAATGGCCGAGTTCAGGATTTACTAAATTGGCATAGCCGTCTGAACAGAGAAATGCAGCCTCCGCTGCTTATCTTTACTTTCCTGGAACACGACTGTTATGTAATATCTGACCCTCAAGGGTCACTGGCAGTCTAGGTTGAACGGGTTCGTCCTTCACAGGGGAAAAGAGGTCCTGACATAGCTTTCAATAGCAGCCAGACTGAGTTTGGGTTCCGCAAATTTCATCCATGACTCCGGCTTCCATTGAAATTCTCATGTCTTGGCGGGACGCGGTGTTTTCCTAAGTCAGGACTGAAGAGCCTCTCAAGCTCGCTGCATTTTATCAGCGTCCTCTGGCGTAACAAGTTGCCAAACTCTTGCGTGCAAAGGAGCATCTCCCGCTCCTTATTTAGTCATGTTGGATTCATGGCGCGGATAAATCAGACTCACCCAATTAAACCATTTATTCTTCCACACTCGGTGAAAGGGCCGCCGGATTGTTTGCCACTGGTGTTCCTCATCTCTCATCTGTGTCACACCCCCACATGTAGCCCAACATACGAGACAGACACCCACACACACATAAACACATATATATCTCTGTACATGTCAGAGGAGCAGGCTTGCAGAGCCACTCAGCAGTAGGGCAGCCGAATTTCAGTGGGCGAAAAGATTTTTACACACACAAACAAAAATAACAACATCGTTTAGGTGTCACTGCCTGTTGTCAGTTCGACCCACTGGTATGGTTAAATTTCACAACTCTGCAGCTGAAATATACACACACGTAACGCCCAGCATCTAAACCGAGAATCTATACGCTAGTTAAACTTAGCCCAACGCTACGTGCACGTGAATCTGCCTTAACGGAGAAGCAAAGAAATCCATCTGTCACTTACGGTGTGACGTGCCATCGCGTGATGAAATGTGCAGGTGGTGTAATAGATACCGATTTGGGAGGTATTAAACTGCAATGTATTTTTCAATTATGAAATAGCCTTTGACTGCCATGTCAAAATGGCATCAGCTAACATGCTGACATGGTGACAAAATGTTATAGTCTCTATTTACTTCTACTTCAGAATAGAGGCACGTGTTTTGCAGGGATGCTATAAATACCCCTGTGTGACAGCTGGACCGGGCGGACAGGGACTGGCCTTGCCCAAAGCCGTGGGGGCAGGCTTGGGGTCTCATTTTAAATTTAGGCCCGGGCCTTGAGTGGGGCCTTGCAGGGTATTAGGGCCCTATTTCACATCAGAGAGCACCGTGCATTGGATGTTGGGTAATCAAAAACATTCCTGGGATGGCTCGGATGCTGTGGATTTGTGTGGGTATTCTGCGGGTTGGCACCGGCCTTAGCGTTAGCCTCATTGTCTGCCAACCCCGCTTTATCTTCCATGAAGTCCGGTGGGAATGGTAAATGCGAGGCTGGATTGCGGGACACGTGGTTCTGGAATCCCCATTTGGACATCTGGAGGATTCAAGACAACCGAGATCGCGATGATAACTCAATTGGCGTAGTGGGTAGTGGGGGAAGCGTGGAAGACGGTGTTTAAAACTAATAGAGAGGCACAAATTTGTTAAAAGGGGGGGGGGGTACTGAGAGGTCTTCTTATCATTTGGGGTCAATTGAATTTAAGTAATGGGTTATTCGCATGAATGGCTGGGCTTTAAATGCGCCCAGTCGTTGATCTAGTTCACCTCAGCCCACAAGAAAGTTGGACTTAAAGGATGAAGCTATCAATATGAATAATTGCTGCTGGGGTACGACATGGCTGCACAGATTATTTTGCGTAATGATGTAAAGCGGGAACCTAAAGTTCCCCTCATTTTAGGACCACACGTTAGGACAAAGATATTCGTCCCAATCTAAATGACGTACACGGCTGATGAGGAGGACAGCCGAGCTTGTTTGGGTCACAGAGGGTTGCATCACCTTGATTCGGAAAACTATCTCGGGGAGGAAAACTCGCTCGGCAAAGTGACAGATTGTTTTGGAGCCCATCTTTTTTGCGGGGCACAGGTTCGTTAGTGTCCTTTGCTGCCACAGCCTGTACACCGAAATATGTACAAGTTTGTCTCCATGCAAATTAACATTTATACATCAATACGCCGATACATCGGTACAACTACATGCATACATATATATGACATTCTCCCCCCCTCCCCTTTTTTCCTCCCAAATTGTACCCGACCAATTACCCCACTCTTCCGAGCCATCCCGGTCGTTGCCCCACCCCCTCTGCCGATCCGGGGAGGGCTGCAGACTACCACATCCCTCCTCTGACACGCGTGGAGTCGCCAGCTGCTTCTTTTCACCTGACATTGAGGAGTTTCACCAGGGGGACATAGTGCATGGGAGGATCACGCTATTCCCCCCAGTTCCCCCTCCCCCATGAACAGGCGCCCCGGCCAACCAGAGGAGTCGCTAGTGCAGCAACCAGGACACATACCCATATCCGGCTTCCCACCCGCAGACACGGCCAATTGTGTCTGTAGGAACGCCCGACCAAGCCGGAGTCAACACGGGGATTCGAACCGGCGAGCCCCATGTTGGTAGCCACCCGGATGCCCCTACATACATGACACTCTGACAGACAAAACCGTCTGTAACGCTGAGTAAGCTGACCTCAGACGCGTCAAGCCTCAGCAATACAATACATCAACATGTCTGCGTTTTCTGAGCGGCTGGAACCAACCCGCGCAGAGTCGGGGACCGGCCTTGACCTTCCTCGTCTCCTCCTCGCTCCACCGCTGCCCTTCCATCTAAACACATTCGGGCGGTTAGTTTTGAAGTATGGCACTAGTTTAACCCCTGCATTTCCCCGAGATGCCTCTCTGCTCGGGGGGATCGGCCGGTTAATCATTTTGTCGCTTCACATCCACACATCCCTCGACTGGAACTGCACACACACGGACGCGGCCGCTTGCCGAAACCGAAACAGACGTCCAGTTGAGTTGGGAGTTTGATGCCGCTGATCCAGAAGCTATTAATAAATCGCCGGGTGTCTAGTGCAGTATCAGCCGTTCCGCTGGTATCCCATCCAGCTGCCCGAGCCACGTACTGTACCACACACATTTAACTGCCCCTGTGCCCCAGTTGCGCCCCATTTAATGCCCTCAGACTCTGGCACCGGCTGAGCGGTGTAGCGCTCGTGCAGGCTGCTGCTCTTGACTCAGTGGTTTGCAGCTCACATTCCCCACTAATAGTCGAGGACAGGAGGAAGGGCATTGAAGTTGATCCCCAGCCAAAAACCACCTCTCCATGGAGCCAGCATAAACTCATTGAACTTTCAAAACTAAGATAAGGAATGTTCTTTGTATGTTTTTCAGCGACCCCCCCTCCCCCCCGCCCCCCGCCGCCCCCTCCATCTTCTAAAGTAGAAAGATTCAGCCAGTGCTATCTTCTTCCCTTTAATGTGCTTGGGCCCTTTTCCTGGAAACTGGTGGGATTCAAAGAGATTGGTTTCAGGCATCATTGGAAGTCACCGGGTCTGAGCTGTGCAGACCACTACTGCATAAGAAGATAAACATTTTCGGGGGGACGTGAACTGAAACCTTCAATGAACTGGCTGCCAAAGCCCTGTATATCGCGTATAGAGAGCCTACCGCCCCTTCTTTGACAGCTAGTGCATATTGAACATCTTGTTTTAATCTATTTACTATGATTCATGAGGTTATTGATGTTCACAGGCCCTGTGTTCGACTGGGGGGGGGGGGCTCCCAGAACGCATTGCTTTTTAAGGGTCTCAAGGAGAAATTGTTATGCTAAGGTGACGGGTCGCTGTGTGTGTGTGTGTGTGTGTGTGTGTGTGTGTGTGTGTGTGTGTGTGTGTGTGTGTGTGTGTGTGTGTGTGTGTATGATCATCTTAGATGTACATTTGGGATTTCTAGGTGTCTTATATTTCTGTGTGCACATGTGCATGCTCATGTAGTGAACATAATATGCATTATGTGCATATGATTAGTCTGTGTGTGTGTGTGTGTGTGTGTGTGTCTGTGTGTGTGTGTATGTGTGTGTGCATACGTGCACGGTATGCATGCCTAATAGCGAACGCATGACAGTTCGATTATGCTGTCGAGGCTGTCTCGTTGCATGAATAAGGGGGCAGAGGTGCTATGACATCACACAGGGAGGTGCAGATGGGAATTTGGGTATGGGTGTTCGATCACCAGCAGCCAATACCAAAGTCTGTTTGTGATTACAGAGCCTGTTGATGTCATATCTGTAACCCATCACACAGAAAACACTTGCTCGCTGTCCCACGGCTGTTGTTAGACACTAAAGCAATAAAGGAGGCTTACGTGCCCACTTGCATGTGCACACACACACACACACACACACACACAACTGACTGTTGACTGCTGTCGGCTCTATTTCAACTGTGTTGCAGGTCACATCAGCATGAGTGGTGTTGGTAAAAAAAAAACAACAACAAAACAACAAGATTAAATTTACAAACTCATCTGAATTTGTCTTCCTACTCTGTTCTACCTTGGATTTGCCTTAAGAGTTTTAATATTAGCAAGAGGACCGAGCAGCCACGACTCTCACAAATGTGCGAGCTTTTCCAGACTGTCAGCATTAGGTCTGAGATATGCAACCATTGTGAAAGAGCGGGACATGTCAGGAATGCACACACCCACCCACACACACACATGCAATGTGCATGCAAACAGTTAGACAACACACACACACACACACACACACACACACACACACACACACACACACACACACACACACACACACACCCACACACGCACCCACAGTGTTGGTTGATTAGGCGTCTTGGGTGTTTTGCCCTTTGCAGACAGATTAGGGACATGACAAATGTTAGATATGGGGTACCGAGCAGTCTTCGAGCTGATCTTATATCCTGTGCCAGCCATTTCTACATTCTCCTGTAGGTCTAATTCTGTCTGGGTGTTATTGGATGGAAGTGGGTCAGAAAGACAGGGGGGAGCTGTGTGATATGAGGGATACTTACAGCCAAAGTCATTCAACTCACTGTAAATGTTGGCTTTGCAGTATGAGAACAGTATGTTGCATTTATTTTCTTTTTCTGTCCCCCCCCCCCAATTTCTCTCACTTTCACTCTCTCTCATTTTCTCTCTCTCCGCTCCGCAAGAGCGGCACGCTAGCCGAAGATGAACATAACAGTCTTCAGATGACACCTTTTCGAACACAATGAAATGGAGAAAAAAAAAACAAACAAACAAACTAAAAAAACAAAAAACAAAAACAAAAACAAAATGCACTGAAATGCATAAAATGGGAAAAGCCATTACAGGACATATTGTGTACCAGCAAGACCTTTATCTTCTCCTTTGAGAGCAGCACATCACTGGTTTGAAGACTGTGAAAAATCCTAGAGATTGTCGTTTTAAATAATAATAATAATGACAATAATAACAATAATAATAATAATGACAATAATGGTAATAAATAATAATGAAGAAATTAATTTAAATGATTAAATAAATTATTATTACTGAATTATTAAGTATTATTTTTATTATTTAATAATAATTATTCAATTATTTATTAATTATTATTGATTAACTATTATTTAAATCATTTTTAGTTCATTTAAATAATGAATTTAATTTAATAATAACTAGAAAAAAAATCATGGCTGTTTGCTTGTCTGTCCAGGTAGAGGATGAGGTCCAACAGCAGCGGGGTGGAGACCCCGGCCGACGACGTGCTCGGGGTCCCCCAGGGCAACGATGACATCGGCCAAGAACAGGAAGTGGTCTTACCCATAAAGAGCCTGAAGGTCAAAGCTCACCAGATGGAGGATGAGGAAAAGCTCGCGCTGGAGGTGATCTCTGGCAAAGAGAAGTTACCCTTGGACTCCACAGAGGCTGAAATACAAAGGCCGGCCATTATGGACCTGTCTAAAGCAGACCTGCTGAAGCTGCTGGGGGTCATGGAGGGAGAGGTTCAGGTGCAGTGGTCACTTTCTTTGTCAGGAGGAATCTCCTCTCGCTCCTTACATCCTGTGTGTGTGTGTGTGTATGTGAGCAAATCATCCTCATGCCTATGACATACAACTTCACTATCTATATAAAATGCAACTTGACTGATTGATTGATTGGTTGATTGATTGATCTACCCTACTACTCTGGTTCCCTCTGCTGGTTGATTTGAGTGTTGGTTTTCTTTGCATTTGTGGTTGAAAATGTCCTTGAGTACTGGCGAGGGGACAATTTTTCCATCTGTCTGTCCCAACCATTTCTAATTCTGGGACAAGTGCAGAAATGGCCCCAAATCAGCATTGCTACTTGGCAACCCTTGTTGACCTCTAACCTACTATAAACTTTATGAGGTGAACTGCAACACTGAGCGGAGCAAAATGCAGCCGGCGATATGAATTGTGAAAATGCAGGGTTGGTCTGAGAGGAAACCGTGGCGATGTTTGCTTTGGACTGAGTAGGCCTGTAATTTCTACTATAGCCCCACTATAACGCCATGGCTCTATCTAGTGGTTGAAGATGGCAGTGAAGCAAATCGGGTAGACCAGCCAAGCGTACGGTTAAAGCGCGTGTTTACTGAGTGACTCTGAGCCGAGGCACTGATCTAGACTCTAGATTTGGCTCATACGAGGGTGAATGAACTACACAGCCAGTGAATCACTTAATAAACACCCTATGAAAGAGGTTATTATGTGTATAAACACGTGCATTTATGGAGAGTGCGATGGCAAAAATAAAGCGCTGACGATAATGTGCTGCAACACATCAAGTTGGCCAACGCAACACAACTTTTACACACATTGCATCGCTCATTGCAGTCGTATGTGTGTGTTTCTGGACAGCGGAGCCTGTGTTTCTCTTGACACGTCTGCTGCAGGAATGGCTTGACAGTACGCAGTATGTTTTGTGTAACTGCATTTCTCATGTCTCGGCATTTCCAGGCCAGAGAAGATGTCATTCGCTTGCTGAAGTCCAAACAGACTCGCCCAGAGGCCTTGGAGTCACGCTACGGTTCGGCAGTGCCTGGTCCAGCCCTGCAGGCCCTGCAGAGGGACAGTCTTATCACTGGCACAAAGCAGCACGGCCACAATCTCCATCACAGGCCTGTGCTGGAGGTTAGTCGTTCAATGTCCATGTCACTGCTGTCAGATGAAGTTTTTTTTTGGGGGGGGGGGGGTTTCTCCCTTTTTCTCCCAAATTGTACTTGGCCAATTACCCCACTCTCCCGAGCCGTCCCGGTCACTGCTCCACCCCCTCTGCTGATCCGGGGAGGGCTGCAGACTACCACGTGCCTCCTCCGATACATGTGGAGTCACCAGCCGCTTCTTTTCACCTGACAGTGGGGAGTTTCACCAGGGGGATGTAGCGCGTGGGAGGATCATGCTATTCCTCCCAGTTCCCCTCCCCCCCAAACAGGCGCCCTGACCGACCACAGGAGACACTAGTGCAGCGACCAAGACCACATCCGGCTTCCCACCCTCAGACATGGCCAATTATGTATGTAGGGACACCTACCCAGCCGGAAGTCACACAGGGATTCAAACAGGCGATCCCTGTGTTGGTAGGCAACGGAATAGACTGCTACGCTATGCATTTTTCTTTTCTCACTGTGTTTTCTATTGCACATTTAAATTTGAATGGGTTTGAAAACCACTCAACCCATAAAGCACCAGGAAAGTTAAATCAGAAACGTGTCATTGCTGCAGGAATCGTATTATTTCATCATCGGATATCAGAAATCTGACAACTGCATGGTTGGTGTACTGTCTTGAACTCGACTTGGACTTTTCTTGCACGTGGGTATCGACAGAACTCAGAAACACTGGCCAAAGTATTTTATTGATAACTAATCTCTTATCAGTGGAAAAACCTGGAACGTTTGTCTCAGGGTGGGGATGAATTTTTGACAGAGAAGCTGTTGTACTGCCTGTTGCAAGCCCGGAAGTTGCTTAGTGACTAAAAGTGAAATATTACAGGTGTCCATGTGTCTCCCAGGTTGCTACTGCAAAAGAAAGGTCACTTTTTAGTCAGTCCTGCCCGGCTGAAGGAAGCACAGAAAAACATCAATCTACCGAAACACATTCAAAGTTAAAAAGGAGAATTGGTAAAGTCCATCATTCATATAGTCTATGTTACAGGTAACATTATGTTCTGCATGTGTGTGTGTGTGTGTGTCTGCACCTCCTTCAGCTGGAGCGACTGCAGGAGAAGCACAAGGAGACGTACCGGCGCATGCTGGGTCAGTTGCTGCTGGCGGAGAAGTGCCACCGCCGCACCGTGCAGGAGCTGGACACGGAGAAACGCAAGCACGTCGACTACATGAACAAGAGCGACGACTTCACCAACCTCCTGGAACAGGAGAGAGAGAGGTGAGGAGGGTGAGCTAAGAGAGGGGAGGCAGGGGAGGGTGAAGATGGGAAACAGCATTGGGTGAGAGACGTGAGGAAGAGGAGGGAGTCGGAGGACAGGACTTGGGGAGGGAAGGAAGGTTTTGCTGGAAACATGAAGCCAAACACACCTGACAGACAATGAAATGGGGGGGGGGGGAAATGGGGGAAGAAAGAAGAAAACGACTGATTTGTGGAACGTTTCACCAACCAAATAAGGTAGAAGACAGAGAGAAAGAAAGAGAAAGAGAGAAGGTCAAAGAGAGACAGAGATGGAGCAAGAGATGGAGAGGGAGATGTATGGGGGAGAGAGATAGAGGCCAGAGAGGTGGGAGGAGGAGAGGAAGAGAGACGGGGAAAGAGAGGGGAAAGATAGACAGAGAGAGGTAGGACGAGAGAGTTTGGGAAAGACAGAAAGAGAGCGGGAGGGGGACAGAAACTGAAACTCAGAGAGAGAGAGAGGGAGGGAGGGACAGAGAGAGAGAGGGAGAGTGAGAGAGACGTATGAGGTCAAAGAGAAGACAGGAAGCGGTGTGAGGGGAGGAGGAGGAGGGGAGGGCTGAGCCTGGCATGAGAATTGGCCAGCTTGGAAGCTATACGTGAGATGGAGAGATTAAAGGCATGGGGGGGGGGGGGAAGAGTCGTGAATAGATTGGCAGGATGAGAAAGTGAGGTTTTAGCCTTGAAGGAAAGAGAGATCGAAGTGACAGAGAGACAGAGAGAGGTCAGGCTTGAAGAAAAACCCGGAGGGACATGTAAGTGTTATGTGTAGAGATGCTGGCTCTCCTGAAGCATCATATGAGCAGTAACTATTAGCAGAGGTGACTAAGTGGCTCTGATTCAGACAAAGTGTATGACTCCACTCCTCTGACCTCCGCATTCATTCAGGAAGACAGGAGCTGGTCCCTCTGGGCTGGCTTTGGTGTTGTTTGACCACCTACTCAACAGAGTTTTGCTTCCTCTGATTTGCTGCAATTATTAACTCTGCTGACCATGAGCTCAGGGTTCGAGTAGATTTACCCACGTCACCTTTAAAGAGACACTCAAAGAACAGAAGTTGGGGGTGGGGGATTACTGCAACTGAGGAAATAAATGGCATTTCAGACCAGCCCATCTTTCCCAGGTCAACCCTGGGGTTGCAACCTGGCCTCTTGGGTCAGGAAGTGTGTATGTGAGGGCCGCTCTGATGGCCGAGCGGACGAAACCGCCATTCTTGCAGTCCGCTCGTCATGTGGCTGGGAGGTTCGTATCCCAGACTCACCATAGCCGGTCACGGCCAGAGCGTCCACGGTGTACGGCCTTCATTAGGCCACCCTTACTTGAGGGATAATGGGTGTAGATCGGTGTAGTGTTTGGGGACTCGTCGTTCTCCAGCGACCCCTCTGGCCCATCTGGGGCGCCTGCAGCCAAGCAATCGAAAGCTTTCTCCCTGCGTCTCCTTCGCGGCCTGAAGGTAATGCAGTCCATGCGAGGCTTCAGCGTGTAAAATAGCGAGAGCAGCCTACCCGAGTTTGAAGGAAGCTGGTGTTAGGACTATCTCCTTCCTGCGGAAACGTGAGCCAGGGGAGGTATTTGACAAGAGTTCCGGCCATATGCCATTGGGTTAATCGGGTGGGATAAGGGGAAAAACTAGGAATAAAATAAAAATAAAAAAGTGTGTGTGTGTGTGTGTGTGTGTGTGTGATTAAAGAGGGAGTGGTCCCATCAAGTGTATGTAAAAGGCCTCAAAAGGAAAAAGCAAAGCTAGCATGGGTCTCTGTGTGTTCACGTGTGTCAATATGAACTCTTGCAGGTGTCTGTGTGTGTTTCAGGGCCCATGCGGCCACATGTGATGCACATATACTGTACATGTGCGTGCACGCACTGTGTGCATATTGGAGGGAGGCCCCCCCACTAATCAAATCACCCTCACAAAGACGCAAGATCTCAACCGACCGTTGCTTGTGTGTGCATGTGACCTGTCAGTGCCCTCTGGACTGTGCTAGTTAGCACACACATTGACCTCAGCGGACCACTAACACTGGATTACGACCCAGTGCATGCTGCCAGCCGTAACCATTTACGAGATCTGTAACAAGCGTTTATTAATGCTTGTTATGTCCGCTCCGCACAAATAAAAGATGGGGGACCAATCAAAAGCTGGGATGTCGTTTCATTAGTAATGACTGCAGCGCCATCATTCACCGTCATCATGCACTGAACTGAAGGGAGGATTTGTAGAAGCCGTTTTGATGCATGTGCCCTACCCTATCACGAGACATTTTTCCCAGAGAGGTTAGATGTTGTGCAAAGTAGCACTGACAACTTTGAGTACATGCATTATTCAAGTCGTTGGAGCTTTGGCCATGTGTGTTTGTGTTTATGATATGTAGTAAGTGTGTGTAATGGTCGTCCGCCGGAGAGATCAAACAGGCTGTGTGTGTGTGTGTGTGTGTGTGTGTGTGTGTGTGCAAATCTGTAATTTATAAAGCCAGTCATCTGCAGAGCAGACTAGGGTGCAGGTATACACGTCCAGCTGCAATTCATAAACCCGTCAAATACTTCAAACGGTCCCTTGCAGCCCTTCCCCCCAGTGGACACGCGCTCTCTCCCCGCAGGTTTGAGCGGAGGACACAGGAAACAGACCGTGGAAACTAAATCATTGTCTTTTGACAGTCCGTCCTCCATCGCAGACTGCAGGAGAAGCCCAGGAGACGAGTCGCATACCTGATCTCGCCCCTTTGCTCCTACGGCTGGATTTGGGGAAAGGCAAACAGGTTCACCTTGATGTAAACTATGCCGATGGAGAAGTCGCGTTGAAATTCCGTTTTGAAATCGCAAATCAATCAGTGCAGTAGGATTTAAAAGATTACAGAGAGGTTTGTCAAGTTCTAAACTGGGGAGTTGATCTTGTTTGAGACTGTAACTTCGGAGCTAGGATACATAATGAATATGCGTGTGACACACGCTAGACGGAAGTTGTGGGACGTACTGTTGCAGTAAACATACGACACTGCATGTAAAATAAGGGTAAAAACACTCATAATAGGAATAGCGACTCTTAGCGTAGCTGCTTTAGACGCGGGTTGTTATGATGCTAATGTAACTGGTTATTTTCTTGCCCGGTGCGGGATTCGACACGGGTGTACTGCACCACAAGGCGACGTCACTAACCGCTCGGCTAAAGGATCAAATCCGTTACCTAGGGGCTAACGTCTCTTATTAGTGGTTTACAAGTCGTCACCCTCCCCGGAAGCGCGCCCTCGCGCTTGTTATTCCCGCGCTCCGAAGAGACTTCTGAGGATCTGCACACTTCCGGATCCCACCGCTGCCACCAATGTAACCGGTTATTTTCTTGCCCGGTGCGGGATTCGATATGGGGTGTATTGCACCACAAGGCGACACCGCTAACCGCTCGGCTAAACGGTCAGACCCGTTAGTTAGTGGCTAACGTGTCTTATTAGTAGTTTACACTAACAACAGCCCAAAGCTAATTTTAGTTGTTGACCGTTACAGCGGGGGGGGGGGGGTCACATCGTCACCAAGCCGTCTGCTTGTTGTTTAGCAGTAGCGTCAGAACCGTTTGAGAAGCTCTCACAGATGTTCCGGAATGGCGTCCTGACCTGATGGCTTAATGGGCTAAATGGCGCCATGGAGATTCGCTGGTTTATGGGTTCAACTCCCAATCAGAGCACCCGTTATTAGAACTATCACCCAGGAAAATAAGGATGAATGAAACTCGGCGGATTCGTGACTTGCTTTTGAACGCCAATATCCGTATAAGATATTGAGAATTCAGTGATGGTGGTAGAAGTGAAAAGACTTGTGAGTTCAGTGGTAAGGTCTTCTTAATGATGATGCAAATGTTGCGGGTTCAAACCCAGCATCTGTCTGTCTGATTTCTGAAAGCCAACATCCAAAGGAGAGAGTGAAAGACACACTGGTTGGGGTGAGTAAGAGAGGATGTCGTGGCTCAGTGGTTGGTGCTGCATTGAGCTGTTGCAAAGGTTGTGGGTTCAAAGCTCGTCTGAAACGTTCTGTTGCTATTTAAATTCAAAGAGCCAAAGGAAATATTGAAATGGTACAGAAAAAAAAAAAAGACTTGGTGGAGCAGCGGTTAGTGGTGGGTTGTAGACCAGAATTTAACATTCTATGCAAGTTTTGAACACTCCCATCCAAAAGAAAAAATCATAAGCGGCCAGAGAACACCGCTGAGTGTTCTGGTGGAGCGGTGGTGAGTCTTCCACATTGACGCTCAGCGTGTGGTGGCCGGTTCAAATCCCGCTGTGTGTCAGTACCAGGGCCAACAATGAAGTAGTCTTGGAGGAGTGTGGAGATGGTTCTGGAGAAGAGCTGTGGTGGAAGAGAAGGGGGATGATTGCCTAGGAGGAGAAAGCAGGGCCATGGTGGTGGTGGTGGTGGAGGAGGAAAGGAGGGGTGGGCAGGCCAGGTGGACCTCTGAGCCACCCCCATTTCATCTGTTGATAGACAATTTGATGATGTTATTATCATGTTTGGTGTGTGTGTGTGTTTACCCAGCTTTATTATATGGTGAAAGTAAAGACAAGTTTAGGGTAAGACCAATCTGGTCACATAGCAAACCCTTTCTTTTTGGAAAGTGCAAGTTGATATTAGACTTGGATGCATTCATGCGAGGGTCCGCCTAGGAGGCTGCACATCCACAGACTGACAGGCATTTTTATTAGGTAGATATTTTTTTAGCTTGAGCGCTGCATATTAAAAAAACTTTTTTCATATATTTCCCATTCAATTGACTTGGGCACTGTGCAAAAGTCTTATAATGGCAGAAAAAACTCGTTTTTTTCTGTGTGTGTGTGTGTGTGTGTGTGCGTGTGCGTGTGCGTGTGTGTGTGTATGTGTATCTGTCCGCTGCTAGTCTTGCATACTGCTGAGCCTGTAAGCCTGATAATTTTTGTGCGTAGTTATGACGTATGGTCAAGGACCTGTTGTGATTGCGGTGATTCAAGACCTTTGAAAAATGTATACCGTAATTGAGTGTTAACTCCTCAGCTGTCCAAGCACCGGAGAAGGAGAGATAGGCCTGGCAGGGATCTGCACTTTACTGAGTACACTCCTCTAGTTTAGACCTGAGATTCAAGGATCGACAGCGGGCGATGGCCGTATCCACACTTTGCCGTTCCCTGAGCTGACCTACATTTTACTTCTATCTGATCTTAACTTTTAAACTCCCTTCGTATGCCAGGTAGTTTCCAGTGCATTACATGGCGTGTTTACAGACTGCCCTCTGTCAACCCTTTAGGGAGAGCGAGAGGGACATGTGTTCTGCTAGTTCCTGCTCCCTCAGCACCAACACAGCCCACATTCTTTTTGACTCATGTCATGCAAGGACACAAACATATACTGGTTTGCCATCACAATTTGCCAAAGTAGTCATGGAGGAATCTGAAATGTGCAGGGTTGTTTTCATAAAGGCAGAGTAGAGGAGTGATTTAGACCATACCATACTTGATGGATGAATGGGTGGGTGCATGAGGATGGATGGATGGATGGATGGGTAAATGAGTTAATTTTGCACCACAGCTCAGAATTTCCAATATACACGTGCACATATTGTAAAAATACAGAAGCAGAATGCATGTACCCATGGGTCCTTCCTTTGCGCTCACCATGTCTAGTACAGTTTTGACATTCGGTTTTCAAGGTTTGGTGGGAGCATCTCAACATACCTCCTTCATCAGTCACATCACCTACTACCATTCCCATGTGTGTGTGTGAAGAGTGAAAAAGTCAAGTGTCCTGGGCCAAAGTTCTGTAGGAATGCAAAACAAAGGAGCCGCGTTTGGCTTGTAGCCGCCAGGGATTAACACTCTCAAACAACAGAGCAATTTGTTTGTCAGGAGCGGAAAATATTTAACTGGCACGGAGGTATGTGCAGCGATTAAGGGATGAGATATCTCCCATTCCTGAAGGCTGTCCCATGGACTGTAAAGTCTCCAACACAGAGAGAAAATGTAGGGTCGTTGTTGAGCCACAGCCGATTAGTGTGATTATCGTAAAAATATGGGTGAGCACATGATCATATGGTTGTTAACTAATAATTTTTGGTAAAGAAATCACTATGAATAAAAGTGACATATCATTAGACCCTCTTACAGAACGTCAAACACCCACTTGTATAGCCTGTATAGCCTCGGTGTGTTGGCCTTCAGGAGAGTCCCGTGTTCGTTTTGCATCTGAAGTCTTTCTTTTAACACTGCATTGATCAGATGTGTTCTGCACAACATCGCCGCGTCTCTCTCGCCGAGCATTTAATGCTTTTCCCTGTCGAGAGTAATCATCACTGCACGACACTTTGTTTTGACAGCTCGATGGCAGGTCAAGTCTGATTCAGTCCATGGCCGTCCACCATACGAGACAGGCTGCGATGCCTCCAGGCGAATTCCTCGGGGAGCACGGGATGAGTGAAATGCTGTTATATGATGAAAATGTGCTTCTCAAAGCGACATTGCACCTGTGTACATGCTTTAAGAGAATATGTTTTCTTTTTCTTGGGCAAAAATTTTAGTAGCCTGGAAATCTAAAGGCACATAGCTCAAGCTAGCCACTTTCTTTAGCCGTGATTACGCTTGCCTTTATGCCAATACTATCTCGAGATGTAAATTAACGGATAATGCATCCATCCCCTCACTTTAAAGCTATTTCATTAAAAGTAGTTATGCTAGATCAATAAAAAAAAAATTTTTTTTTTTAATTTTTAAAATTTCCCCCCCTTTTTCTCCCAATTGTACTTGGCCAATTACCTCACTCTTTCGAGCTGTCCCGGTCGCTGCTCCACCCTCTCTGCCGATCCGGGGAGGGCTGCAGACTACCACATGCCTCCTCCGATACATGTGGAGTCACCAGCCACTTTTCACCTGACAGTGAGGAGTTTCGCCAGGGGGACGTAGCGCGGGGGAGGATCATGCTAATCCCCCCAGTTCCCCCTCCCCCCTGAACAGGTGCCCAGACTGACCAGAGGAGGTACTAGTGCAGTGACTTGGACATATACCCACATCCAGCTTTACACCTGCAGACACGGCAGATTGTGTCTGTAGGGACGCCCGACCAAGCCAGAGGTAACACGGAGATTCGAACCGGCGATCCCTGTGTTGGTAGGCAACGGAATAGATCGCCACACCACCCGGGCACCGTGATCAGTAATTCTTGTTGTACTGCTAACTAACTTAGCTGCGGTCTCAGATATGAGTCTATGTTGTCTGATTGTGATGGATAGATGTGTATGGGCCTTCTCTCATCCTGAAAGTCAAAACTAAACTACATTACTCATGTGGCTAGATTGTTGGTGCCAAGTACCCTTGACATCATCACTCTGACCTTTGGGTTGGGGTAATTCAAGAGGGCCAGTTGCTGAGGTGTCAATGACTTCTGGCCGTGTAAGTATGAATATAAGATCTGTGTATTTCAGGATCTGGATGGCTCTTTCTCATACAGTAGCCAGCTACACGACTCCCTCTTGGCAAGGAAGGTGTGTAGTAATATGAGTCAATGTAGATGTTTATCACCCTTCTTAAACTGAGTACCCATGTTTAGAATCTGGAAATGAATGCCTCCAAGGTGTTGTGGAGCCACCAGGTGTTGATTCTAGTTGGGCCAACTCTCAACTGTTTCTTATACCAAGTTGATTACCTTGCCATATAGTACGTTTGGCCCGTTGGGAATGGTCAGAAAGCCGAATATTTATGTTTCGGGCAGAACAGAACTTCTTTTGTCTTTCTCTTCTGTTTATACTGTGTATGTACATCATACACATGCAATGTTTTTTTTTTTTTGCACATCACTTCATAAAACCACTGTCAGGGTTTCTAGTCTGTTCTCTCTGGGCCTCCCTCCCCTCAAGGGAGTGAGCAGGCTCATCCATATCTGGTTTTCTCATTACATATGAACTCTGCAGGAAACCTAGCTCAGGTCGACTTCCCCCTCAGGTGGAACTGCCGTAGACGCACTCACTCTCCTGTCTCCCATGGTGACATCATAGCTTCCTGTCTGAGGAGACAATTTCCTGTGTTTTGGAAGGGGGAGATTTAACATTTGATTTGCATCACGCTTGCATCGAATTGGATTTTTTCTTCTTCTCGTGTGGCTGTTTAAATTCCTTACGTTGCTTTAAGGAAGCTGTGTTAGTGGAAACACATTTTAAGGTATCCTTTGAAAACATTCTGACAAGCAGTTTGTAGATGTTTCTCCTCAAACATTTCACGATGTGTGTTTCTGAAAATGCAAAAAAAGAAGCAGATTTAGGGGGAGTTTTGCAGAACGCCCATCTTTGGCAAGGGTTCCGCCCCCTTCACAGAGTCCAAACTAGAGCCACACACACACACACACACACGCACACACACACACACACACACACACACACACACACACACACACACACACACACACACACACACATCTCTGCCATATAAGGGTGAGGTGACATCATCAACTCGAAGTCCGGTGGTGCTCCACTAGTTATTCACCTATCATTGTTCTGATGACATGGTTGGAATGTCACGGTAGATGCCCTGTTGAGAGAGGGGCCCCCTACCAGCTCTCGTGTACCCTCAGTGGATTCTGGCAAAACTGTTGTGTGAGCTGCGTTTTGTGAATCCATATTGGGTAAGTTTTGAATGGGTCTTCCTTGGAACTTTTTCAGGTTGTTTGAGTGCATCCAGGAATGTGACTGAAGGAAAATTCTGAATGAAGTGTCTTTTGGTGCAGTTTTGCCTGTATTGTAGTTGCAGAATTTGCCCTTTATCGATGGTGCCGCTAATGAATTTGGTTTCTTTTGCAGTGCAAAAATGTTGTGGTTTGAGTATATTATTTGTCTTTTACTGGGAGTGCACAGAGAGACAGTGCAACTTTGCATTCCATGTGCTTTGCATGTAATTTGTCAGAGGCTGAGATGAGAATGGACACGAGCAGCATAGAAAGAAGCTGAGAGAGAAAAGGGGACCACACGGTGAGGGGGCTTTAGTTAAACTTTCACTCTCATTTTGTGTTAGCACTCTTTACCCCATCAGCAAAGATGGAAAATAGCAGTATTTGGCTGTTGTAGTGTGGATCTTTGCCAATTCCTTTCAGGGAGCAAGGCAAGCAACTACAGTAGGTACACAGTTCAATATCTGGTTGTATTCTTTGTTGTTCACTATAACAATATTTTTCATGTCGTTCTTTTAGAGCTCACCATCCTTACTTTCAGTACTGTCACATTTTCTCATCTGTCCTTCACTTTTACAAATCACTTAAATCATGAAAGTTATAACTGCTTTTACGGACATACAATTTTGCTGTGACATTTTAGCTCTGTTTATATGGTTTTCTACATGGCAAAATATTACATCACATATTAGTGAAAGATATTTTGAACTTGTTCATGAAAATTGTCTCTTGAAGTAAACTTGAATGTCTGATGAGATCAATCACTCTCATAATGATCATCTAGTTTGAAATCTGTTGATTGAACTGGCAAAGCTTTAACTTTCAGAACTGTCTAAATGGAATTATGCATACATAACTATCATATCATTGATATGATGAAATTCTATATTGTATAGATAATGGGCTTAAAAAGAATAATTTTCTCTTCTTGAGACACAGTGTCACATGGATGCAGTACAATTTTCATCATACAATTTTATAGTAAATCTGTGAAATACACGACTAACCCCTTTTTTCTTCTCTCTTGTTGCCAGATTGAAGAAGTTGCTTGAGAACGAGAAAGCCTACCAGGTGCGGAAGGAAAAGGAACACTCTAAGCGCCTGGCCAAAGTACGAGAGGAGCTGGTCAAGCTGAAGTCCTTTGCCCTGATGCTGGTGGATGAGCGCCAAATCCACCTGGAACAGATGGACAAACAGAGCCAGCAGGTCCAGGAACTTGGCCAGCAGCTAAAGCAGCGTGAGCAGGCACTAAGTGAGGCCAGCAGGCGTACTCAGGAGGACAGCCAGAGGGTGCTTAACCTGGAGGCTGAGCTCAAAGAGAAGTCAGCCAAGCTCACCCAACAGCACGAGGAGATGAGTGCCAAGCTGGCAAGTCAGGAGTCTCACAATCGCCATCTTAATGCCAAACTTGCTGGGCTTGCGCACAAAGTGGAAGAACTAGAGAAAAGCAATAAGGCACTAAGGAAATCTGAGGAGGAGCTTCAGGAGTTGAGGGAAAAGATTGGCAAAGGGGAGTGCAGCAACTCCAATTTAATTGCTGAGCTAGAAAACCTGCGGAAGCGGGTGCTGGAGATGGAGGGAAAGGATGAGGAGATTACTAAGACTGAGAGTCAGTGTAAGGAGCTGAGGAAAAGGCTGGAGGAGGAGGACAGTAAAAGCAAAGACCTGAGGTTAGATGTAGAGAAGCTCCAGAAAAGAATGACGGAGCTGGAGAAGTTAGAGGGGACATTTAACATCAGCAAGGCTGAATGCACCCAGCTACACAACACTCTGGACAGAGAGAGGGACCTGACCAAAGAGCTGTCTGATGAACTAGTTGCACTCAGGATTCGAATGAAGGAGCTTGAGTCTTCTGAGCTGAGATTGGAAAAGTCTGAGCTGAGCCTTAAAGATGACTTGAGTAAGCTGAAGTCATTGACTGTTGCTTTGATGGATGAAAGAAAAAACCTGTTGGAAAGGGTGAAGTCAGAAGAGAAGAAAAAGGAGGATTTGAGTAAGATGGTCAAAGTCGAGCAGGGTAAGGTAATGGAGGTGACTGAGAGACTGATAGAGGAAAGTAAAAAGCTCTTGAAACTAAAATCAGAGATGGAAAGCAAAGTAGGGGCACTAACCGCAGAAAAGGGGGAGCTCAGAGCTAAACTTGCTTATGAAATTGATAAAAGTAAAGATCTAAACTCTATTGTCAGCCAAATGAAAAAGAGGTTAGATGGGTTTGAACAAGCAGAGAAGCTTCTGGGACGAGTGTCTGACCCTTCAAAGACAGAAGATAACAAAATAAAAGAACTTACCTTTGAAATCGAGCGCTTGAAAAAACGTCTCAAACAACTTGAGGTGGTAGAAGGAGATTTGATCAAGACGGAGGATCAATACGACCTCTTGGAGAAAAAGTTCCTGACCGAACAGGACAAGGCCAACATTCTTTCTCAGCAGGTGGAGGAAATGAGGAATCAGATAGCACGGAATAAAGCAATTGAGAAAGGAGAAGAGAACAGCCAAGAAGAAGATCTCCGACAGCGTTGCAAGAGAGAGGAGGTCAAAACCAGAGACTTGCAGGGCGACATTGTGGCCCTCAAGGAGAAGATTCATGAGCTGATGAACAAAGAAGACCAGCTCTCTCAGCTCCAGGTGGATTACTCTGTCCTACAGCAAAGGTTTTTGGAAGAGGAAGAGAAGGCCAAGAACATGGGCATTGAGGTTTTCCACCTCACCAAGGAGCTGGAGGTGACAAAGCGTCACAGTCGTGCTCTGCGTCCCAGCCTGAATGGGAGAAGAATGGTGGATGTTGGCATGACATCTACCGGAGTGCAGACGGAGGCGTTACCAAATGGACCGGCTGAGGAGGATACACCAGCTGTGTTTATCAGAAAGTCTGTCCAGGAAGAAAATCACATTATGAGCAACTTCAGACAGAAGTGCCTGAAGAAGCCAACTGAGAAGACTACTGCTCTTGAACGCTGCCCTTCATCTAGCAGCGACCTAGGCATGAAGAAATCCTGGATTCCCTGGATGAGGAAAAAAGAAAACAACCCTCAAGGGAATAGCCTGGAAAAGACATTGCACATCAACGGAGAGGCCTTACCTTCTGAACTGACCATGACCCAAAAGCAAGGGCAGCCATTACACATTCGAGTGACTCCAGACCACCAGAACAGCACAGCCACTCTTGAGATCAGCAGCCCCACTGCTGAAGACTTCTTTTCCAGTTCGGCCCCAAGCCCCAACCCTGCACAGCCCAAGTCCAAAATCACAATCATTCCCACGCAATCTGCAACCACCCAGAAGGGGAGGTCCATCACTGGGTCACGGGGCCCTGAAAGAGCCAAATCCCCAGTCACCATCACAACCATATCCAGGGCTAAATCTCCTGAAACCAGTCAAACTGCCTCCACAGCCTCTGGAAGGCCTTTGTCCCCTATCTCTATTATGACAGTCAGCACTTCTGTAGTATCTGATACATCTACCTCTCCAGAGCCTCAGGAGATGACCATGGGACGGGCTGTGTTCAAGGTCACCCCAGAGAAGCAGATGGTCCCAATGCCCATCAGGAAGTGCCACACCAACTCCAACATCATCACCACCACTGAAGATAACAAAATCCACATTCATTTAGCCAACAACAACATTGGCCCAAAGATGGTGGTCAGGCCAGTTGCTACTGCAACAGACAGCAAGGAGATGATGACCTTATCCACTGGGACAGTTTTGCGTTCGCCCCGCCAAATCACCACCACTGCTGCCAGGACCATACCCAGCAAAGTGACGAGCAGTATAACCATTACTCCCGTTACATCTACCCCTTCTAGACCATCACAAACCACAGTAAGTCTCCTCAAGCGGCATCTCAGATAAAAAGCAATTCTTTATGCAAGCAAGGGCTCTATGCTTTCTTATTTTGTAGTACATATGAGCAGTGACGAGGTGGCCGAGTGGTTAAGGCGATGGATTGCTAATCCATTGTGCTCTGCACGCGTGGGTTCGAATCCCATCCTCGTCGAAAATTTTTAAGGCGGCCCAGTGATTAGCACTATTGCCTCACAGCAAGAAGGTCCTGGGTTCGAACCCCAGGCTGTCCCAGGTCCTTTCTGTGTGGACTTCTTCTCCCCGTGTTTGTGTGGGTTTCCTTTGGGTGCTCCGGTTTTCTCCCACCATCAAAAAAACATGCATGTCAGGGTTAATACTCCTGACTGTGCCCCTGACCAAGGCAATGGAAAGAAGAACCGGAGTTGGTCCCTGGGCGCTGCAGCTGCCCACTGCTCCTACACAATAGGAGGGGTTAAATGCAGAGAACAAATTCATTGTAAGAATACAATTCATTGTAAGAATACAATGTCAAATAAAGTGGGTTTCATTCACATAGATTTTCTAAGTTTTTTAAGCCAATTCCTTTTTGACAGTTAGATAATAGTGATGGGCGAGGAGCTAATATTATGGTAGTGCTTCAGTGAACCTTGTAATATGCTCTTTGTGGAGCCGATGGATAGCGTGACATTATAGACAGACCTCAACACAACAGAGCTGTAATGACGATGGCATCTTGCCACCATGTTGTAATCACTCAGTCGTTTATAGCTGTTGTCCACTGTTTGCATTCAAAAACATCTATGTGGGCTCAGTGCTCTCTTGCAGACACAAAACAGCCATGCTCTGGCACTCCACACTGAAGCCAAGCCTGGGTAAACACTCACTGGCTGTGAGAGAATGAACAAATATTTACATTTTTCACTCACACTGTTTGTATAGTACATATGTTGGCTGACATTGTTTAGAATTTCAGAATTCAAAATGTCCCTTTCCTCCATTTATTTGCTCTCTTTTTACCCTCAGTTGCCCCACTAATTTTTCTAACTGAGCAACTGTACTCTCTCTTTCTTTCCACTGTCTAATAGACTGGGCAAGAAGCCCACCCACCCCGTACAGGGTTAACCCGCATCCCAATGTCCAAGAGCCTGAAGACGGGAAAGGCTGTACTGGGAACCCTGGGTATCTCAAGTGGCGTACGGCTGGATTCACGAGCAGATAATCAGTCCATGAGAATAGAAGTGAAGAAATCCACAGTGAGCAGTTGTGCCTTTCAAAATGGAGGAAAAGGCTGATAATCCTAATGAAAAGTTTTGGGCACAGGAATCAACTTGTCATACAAGGTGTTAAATCTGCATGTGGTGCTCAAAAATATCACTGATGAGGAACTCATAGATGGTGCTACATGGTGCTGCAGAAACAGACAATAGACAACTGCGTTAGCCTTAGCGATACAGTGTGTTTTACACAACTGAAAACTATTACACTAAACATTACAGATATCTTATTGCAATAATATTGTTGTACTTGAAAATGGGAGTATATCTGACATTTTTACAAATCCTTTTGGGCCTTTCTGTTTTGTATCCTTGTCTGTCATGTAGAAAAATGTGGCAACCAGTTCATTTACAAATACAGTATGTATTTTTGAGGGGATTTGAATGAGAAATTATGTCAGACTATGCCACTACATTGCCTTTTTTCATAGTGAGTGGTTGTTTCATCTTTGTTAGGTTTTTGTTGATATATTTTATAAAGATATTGATTTATCAGAGGTCACAATATTTGTTTCATGTAAGGGATGTTTCTTTTTTGCGTATTTTGTAATGAGATGTAATTTAAATAAAAATGCTTTTGAAAAGGGAAGATGCCATGTTCAATCTAGAACAGCACAGTATCAGAAAATGTAGCAACGCAAATCCATATGCACTTTTCATTCAAGTTGGCAGGGTACACTGCATCTAGCCATTTGTAGTTCCATATCAGTTTATCACAGTCGAAGTTTATATTTAACTCATCACAACCATATAATCCAGAGGGGGCTCTTATTATCATCTCCCATCAATAGAACATCAATTTATTGTTTATAAGCTTCATCGATTCACAATTCCTAGTCGAGCAGATGTGTTTCATGCGGCATATTTGCAGTCTAGACAGAGTTCACACTAGGGCAGCATCATCCAATGGTGATTATAGAAATCTTGTAGTGACTGGAGTTATTAGTTGTTTTACATCTAATTACAAAAGGCAAATATACCTCATTTGATGCAAGGCTACGAGGAATTTGGCATCTTCCTTGCCACCAAAGAAGATGCCAAATATGTGTGAGTGTAATTGTGTGTTCTTTTTGAATACAGTAAGGTTAAAGTCTTGGAAGCTCCAACTCTATTCATTGCCTCTTAACCGTATTATTTTGTTTATTTGCTCTTTTGCTCGTCCAGAAAGGCATTTCCTGGGGATGTTTGGGTCGTTTCATTCCTGCTAAGCACGGCATTGTCAGCAGATAGCGCTCTATGCACGCACAGCATGAGTGACGCGCGCGGGGTCTAAAATGCAAAACAAGAGAACGCTCGGGACCTGAAACTTGCATTTTTATATCTTATTAACAGAAATGTAAGTGTTGCACCAGAGTGGATGTCATTTTTGACATGCAGCATACTGAAAACTTTTAGTCAGTAACGACATCGTATTTAAAATCCCTCAGGTGCAAGGGGAGCCATGTGAGAAGGGGCGGGTTTTCCGTGATTACGTAAAATGACGCACACACTCGATTGGCTTAAACGCTTACGCCTTCCTGTTTTTTTTCATCTTCTTCTTCTTCCGTTCGGATTCTGTTGTAACGGCTACGCGTTGTCAACACCGCGATGAGCAACTATTGGGGCTTACTCGTAGGTTAATTAGATCCGAATAAGCATTTTCTTTTAGACGCCTTGCTTTCCTGACAAACGCGTCGGGCTCGACGGGGAGCGGAGCCCGCTGTCCAATCCAGAGGTTTACTTCGCGCGGTGGGGGAATCGCAGCCATGATGGCGTCCAGCTACAGCGCCAAGGAGGAGGACGGACACCACTCGGGTGCTCCGGGCCACGGTGGAAACGGAGGTGTCAAGAGCAAGAAGCCGGACAACACTGCCTTCAAACAGCAGAGACTGCCCGCCTGGCAACCGATCCTGACCGCGGGGACGGTCCTACCGGCCTTCTTCGTCATCGGGCTCCTCTTCATTCCCATCGGCATTGGCCTGTACGTCACGTCCAATAACATCAAGGAGTTCGAGGTGAGACCGGGTGGTGCCGCTGTCTTAAGTATAACGAGATGTCCGTGCGAGGGCGACCGGCTGTGCTCGGTGAAGACCTGGCCAACCTTGTTGCTACCCCGCTGTCAAAAGTGGAGAAAAAAGAAAGAAAACGCGCAGAACCTAATTTAGTGTCAGGGGTCAGGTCACGTGACGGTAAGCTCTCCAGTGGAACCTCATTGGTTTCAGATGAGCGTTCGTACGTCTTACAAGAGCCGTTACAATAACACCGTAGAGCTGGTTTCCAGATATGTCATGTGCTCTACCATAGAGCCAGCTGTCTACAAATGCCATGACAACCAGTAGACTTGGCACGACTGGATCAATATATTCAAACCTCTACGTCTTTAAATAAGAGTCTTATCCTATTACATCCACATATTCATTTGCATTACTTCTGCAAGTGAGGTCTGTTCATGCACTTGATTGCAAAACTACGTAAGATGAAGTTGTATTGTAAAGAATATCCTCTAGGAACAATTTGAGTGGAACCCCCCCCCCCCAAAAATAAATCGCTGGCCTCTTGAGCCCCCCAGTTCATCATTTATGTTTATTTTTGTTTACTGTGTCGGCCCTGTGATGGACTGGCGGCTTGTCCAGGGTGTCTCCCCGCCTGCCGCTCAGTGGCTGGTTGGATAGGCTCCAGCGCCCCCCCCCCCCCTCCCCGACCCCTGAGTAAGGATAAGTGGTTTGGATAATGAATGAATGAATGTGTTAACCGTTTCATTTGGAATTTGCAACCCGAAACAGTGACAAATTATGCCCATACTACACATCTTTGCAAGGAGTTTTATTCATTTATATTGGATAACACTGATTCCGATTTTTTTTCTGTTTGTGAAATGTTTTGTTTGGTTTTTGTAAGAACAATGAAACGCTAAGAGAACCATATATCATGGGTTTTATCATATACATAGCCAAATACCATGTACCTAAATCCAAATTTAGCAGCTTCTTAACCCCCATACTTGATATTGAACCCAAATTGTATGTTAAAACAAATTTCTCTTCCAAAAACAAGCCAAAAAAAAGTGTGAGAAGTGTTAATGTATGTGCGGTTGAATAGGGTACCCACAGGTCATGGAATTTCTGGAATATCATGGAATTTTAAAGTTTATCCCAGACATGGAAAGTCAGGGGATTTGATCTTTTTTTGGGCCGAGTCATGGAATATCAGGGAATTTTGTTGGTAGCATGTTTAAATTTTAGTTGACATTTATCAAAATGTAATGTTTCCCATTCAGTATTTTTCTTAATCAGGTTATTTGGATGGATGGATGGATGGATGGTTATTTCACGTGATTCTTGTATTGCGTGAGTGGTTGTTATGGTTACTTGATTTTTCAGTGCCCATTATAAGGGCGTATAGGCCTAGTCATATCTGATCATAATTGTGCAATATGTCTAAGCAGTGAAAATCAAAGCAAGAGAGGCAAGATTGAGATGGCTTGGGCATGTGTGGAGGAGAGATGCTGGGTATATTGGGAGAAGGATGCTGAATATGGAGCTGTCAGGCAAGAGGAAAAGAGGAAGGCCAAAGAGGTTTGGCCTTCTTCTTTTTGGCCTTGTGGTGAGAGAAGACATGCAGGTGGCTGGTGTGACAGAGGAAGATGCAGAGGACAGGTTGAAATGGAAACGGATGATCCGCTGTGGCGACCCTTAACGGGAGCAGCCGAAAGTAGTAGTAGCAGCAGTAGTAGTAGTAGTAGTAGTAGTAGTAGTACTAGTTTAAGCAGTGGAAACTTTTTAGTTTTGTGCTGGAAATGTCTGTGAACTAGTAAATAAAGCTGACAAACTGATGGGTTTAAAATATTCTGGCTGTTTTTTGTCTGCTCAAAACAAAGGTGGCCTATTTTTCCATTCAGGTCACGGAAATTTAGCTTTTTAGTCAGTAAAAGTCAGGGAATTTGACATTTGGCTTAGAATGGGAACCTTGATTGAATGTATCTGAATTATATCCCCGACTCTGTTTATCTGTAATAGCTTACTGTTTATCTTCTGTAGTTATTATTACATTATTACAGAAGTTGTAACTACAGTGTTAATTGATTGAAGACATTTTAAGGTAGTCAATATCAAAATAATTATAATTTTAATTACAATATATACAGCACCTTTCTAAATACAAAAACATTATCCTAAAACATAACCCAATAAATGTTTAACTTGGAAGTTTAGATTCAAAAGCAGTAATGGGTTCAGAGGTGTGTGTTGACAGCTGTAATATTATTATAACTGTCATCAGAGCAGGGGATTTAATTTGTCTAGTCTTTGCTTTCTTGTTACTATTTGTTATCTGACTATCATTTTCAGATTGATTACACCGGTGTGGAAACGACAAGTCCGTGCTACAATTGTGCTCAGAACTTCAGCTGGAACAGCACAGCGCTGTGCAGCTGTTCTGTTCCTTTTACCTTGGAACAACCATTTGAGGTGAGATCTGATCTTACAGTAAGTACATGGACTCAATGAATAATATATACAACCGGCCCAAGACAGAGATGCTCTGAGCATAATGGAAATGAACCAACCCTCTAACACTGATTTCCCATTAAGGGGTATTTGTGTTCAAGGAAACACTTTTATTTTGGCTTGAACCTACAATTGATTGTTTCAGTTTTAGAACATACTGCCAACAATTCAGTTCAGAAAGAAGTTATTGATTGCATATGGAAATCCCTTGGTCTAAACTGTACAATACCCCTGCCTTTCATCTCAGGTGTCTCTGGGAATCCTAATTATGGATGTCTGCTATAGCTTATAACAGGCATAGGCCACCATATGCCACGGAGAGCTTTGTGTATACAGGTTTTCTTTCAACTCAGCACTACACCAGATGACTGGTGTTTTCCACCTTCAGTCAAAAAGGACAGACTATTAGGTGAAAATAGCAAGTGTAGTGATGTGATGTAAAGAAAACCTGCATGCACATGGCTCTCCATGGCACATGGCTGCCCATGCCTGGTCTGTAACTAGTTCATAATCTCACACTACTCATTCATATATTTTCTTTATTTGAGAGTGTGGCTAGATTGCGAAATCCTGATAAAACAAAAACTACATGTGATGGCCTACAACCATCGCCATTGGATGTAGTGGATTTTTGATGGATTTAAAGACCTTTATTTTATTTAAAATTTTGAGTCTTCAAGCATTCAAGGCATCAAGTGTGAGGCAAACAAGCAGATGTGTCACAATCTGTCACACGGTACGATGCAGCTGGAGCTTTGTTTAGTATATGAAGCCTCGTCAGACAACACTAGCCCATGCATATCAGTCACGACATGGTTATCTCCACACAGTAGTTAGGGTAATGTGGATTATTTTCAGCTTAACAGATAAACTTTGCTATTCTCACTTTTCTCTATATTTGGAGGTTGCAAGCGACAGTATAGTTCATTGGCTCAAAATGTGTGTGCCATTTTCTGGAGGCACACAGCCAAGTAGATGTTTCAGACAAAAGCCTTCATCAGTGCTGAAACGTCTGCTTGTCTGTCTCCTGAATACATCAGCAATTGCCAGTTGAAGGGGCTTATAGGAACATTTTGTGGCCTTTAGGAAAAATTATACTTACAACCCGAACCTACAGTAAGGGCTTGTGTATGAAACAGAATATGATGATAAAAAATGGAATCTGTGCCTTTTGCTGTAGCTCAGCTTTTGCAATTTTATGCATATTGGATTAAACCGGGTAAAATATTATTTGTTACCCAGAGAATGGCCATAAGGGAGATGTATGTATCTACTGATATACTCATTCTTTAACATCTCTTCTTCCTCCTTGCAGAGCAATGTCTTTATGTACTACGGCTTGTCTAACTTCTATCAAAACCACAGACGCTATGTGAAGTCCAGGGACGACAGCCAATTAAATGGTGATAAGTCATCTTTGAAGGTATGTGACGACTTAATGAGAGTCATTTTGGAAATGTTTCCTTTGGTTCTTGTTACATTACCGATATTAAAAAGAAATGGTTTTTACCGAGCTCCTGTGCCAGTTTAACACTTAATACGGTTTACAGAACCCAAGCAAGGAATGTGAGCCATACCGCACGAGTGATGGATTGCCTATTGCTCCATGTGGGGCTATTGCCAATAGTCTTTTCAATGGTAAGTTTAATAGCGGCAAATAACTTGGCATTTTTCTCCTCCGCAATTGAATGAATGTTTCCACTCCCCTGTTTGGACTCTTATGTTCAGGTCTATTAAGAATTTTTTTAAACCCCAGCTAATCAGTGTTCACAAATTTAGTTAACTGATCAAATGTTTGACCTGCGGGAATAATGACTCTCTTTTCAACATGCTTCTCTATTCACAGACACTCTGGATTTGTATTATATTGATTCCAATGATACCAAAACTCCCATTCCTCTGGTTAAGAAGGGCATCGCCTGGTGGACAGACAAACACGTGAAGTTCCGTAATCCCAGTGGGAGCAGCAATAACCTCACCGCTGCTTTCCAAGGTGATTTACTTGTTGTGCGAAGGACCTCTCTGCATTGTAAGCAGTAGTTTAGTTGCAGTGACTAACCCGGTCATGTCTCACCTTCTCTCAGGTACAGCCAAGCCAGTGAACTGGAGGAAAGCAGTATATGAGTTGGACCCCTCAGATTCCGACAACAACGGGTTCATAAATGAGGATTTTATTGTGTGGATGCGCACAGCCGCCCTGCCCACTTTCCGCAAGCTCTACCGTATCATCCAGAAGAAGCCTAATATGGCCCCAACTCTGCCAAGTGGCAAATATGTCCTGGAAGTCACCTACAGTATCCTTTATGATCATGGCTACAAATCATATTGTGAAGACCAGGCAAGAGCTATCCCTGTAGGACTTTCTTGACCTAGGACCTGTCTCATAGATTATGATTAGTTGGTTAGCGAGTAAACTTTGGGCTTAACCGTGGGTTTTTCAGTCCCACAGCTGTGGCTCACTTTTACACAGGGTACACTGCCATAGTCTTCCACCTTCAGAAACCATTCCAGAGCAGGTTACTGGAACAAAGCATATAATAAGCAGCACACCTCACCAGCTGGCTCTCTGGGGTGAAAAGGGTATCGCTGTTCTCAGAAGATCCCGTAAACTTGGGTGCACTGGTAATAACGCAGGCTTTACACTGGGTGCTAAGAGATTGAGAACTCTGTTGCTCTTCCTAATTATCTGATAGATATTCTTTTAAGAGGGGCTTAGCTTTGCAAGTCTTGTGACTTAAATGTGACCAGTAATTTATTATTGAATTTTCTTTTCTTAGTCATGGCTCTAGATTTACCTATTTATTTAGGTGCTTTTTTAATTTGCAGCATTGCTATGAACTCTTATTAAGGTAAAGTGTTAATAGAAGTGCTTGAGCTTTTTAAAATTTAATCACAAATCATATTCACATTATGAAATGGTCCATTTCACATTGTCATTACTAAATAATTATGGAGGTTCCTGTCATTTCCTTAACTGTGTGCCATCAGATTATCCCGTACGTAGCTTTGAAGGGCGGAAGCGTGTGATCTTGAGCACCATCTCCTGGATGGGTGGCAAGAACCCTTTCCTTGGCATTGCTTACATCACCGTGGGCTCAGTCTGCTTTTTTTTGGGTGTAGTTCTACTCATCATCCACCACAAATATGACAACCGCAACAACAATGCTGACATTCCCAACTAAACGCATTCTGATCGAAGCTGCTCCCAATTCTGCATGCCTGTGCAAGCCTGTAAGGTCCCATTTTGGACTGCTTGTTGATAATACCCTGAATGCACTGGTCTTTGTAAATGTCTGTTATGTGTTTACATTGTTGGCACATATGGTAACCATCCCTCAGGTGAAGGTGCCAGTCCAGTATTTGTTTAAAATGGGACTGTTAAGGCAAACGAAAGATCCTGGAGCTTTTGAATTCTTTTTCTTTGTGCATATGGTATAGCTTCAAGAGGGCTCCTAAGAATGGGCCTCATTCACCAGTCATTCACACGCACAAATTTGTTCTTACACACCCATACAATCTATTTATTTATTTATTTATTTATTTATATTTGGAGGGGGATTCCCCCCCCCTTTTTTTCTCCCCAATTGTATCCGGCCAATTACCCCACTCTTCCAAGCCGTCCCGGTCGCTGCTCCACCCCCCTCTGCTGATCCGGGGAGGGCTGCAGACTACCACACATCTCCTCCAATACATGTGGAGTCGCCAGCTGCTTCTCACCTGACAATGAGGAGTCTCGTCAGGGGGACGTAGCACGTGGGAGGATCACGCTATTCCCCTCCAGTTCCCCTGAGCAGGCGCTCCAACCAACCAGAGGAAGTGCTAGTACAACGACCAGGACACATACCCACATCTGGCTGTCCTCCTGCGGACACGGCCAATTGTATCTTGTAGGGATACCCGACCAAGCTGGAGGTAACACGGGGATTCGAACTGGCGATCCCCATATTAGTAGGCAACGGAATAGCCCGCTGTGCTACCTGGACGCCCCCATAGATTTTTTTTTTATATAGTTTTCAAAATTGTCTAACATAAGCAAAGCCTAATGGTTATTTGTAATTCCTTCCCCCTAACATCTATTGTCTTACATCTTGCAATGATTAATCACCCAGGCTTGCAAAGACATCAGTGTTGCCCAACTGGTATCTAAATTCAGGAGTAACCCAAGTTCTACACTTGTCTCTGAGACAAACTTTAGGGCTTAAAAAAAAAAATTCCATGGGTGCGAAAGAACAAATTTTTACGTACGAACGATTGATGAATGAGGCCCAATGTTATTTGTGGTCTTCAAGAATATAAATGTTGTTTTCTATTTATCTATACATGATCAAAATACATGTTTTACTTTAGCAGTGCATTGTGAATGGCTTGATTACTGAAGGATGTATCTATTTTGATATTGAGTTTTGTCAATATTATGTACTGTAACATGTCCTGCTGATGAATGTATCTTTGTGTTTCACTGACATACCTCTGTGGTTGTTTTGGATTGGCACAGTATAGGCCGGAATGCTTATTTTTCAAATTGCTTGTGTGTTGGTAAATTCTAAAAGTTCCTCCTTTCTAACAAGTATTTTACCCATCAAAGCCATAGACTACCAGTGAGTAGCTATACCAAAAAATGGGGATATGTTAGCTGCCCTAAGTACCGTTTGGTTTTGTTAAGCTTGGACCATTCAGAAGATTTTTCTTGGGAATTATTGACATCCAGTTTCTCGTCTTAAAAAAAAAAATCAATGCTTACTAATTCTGGAAAAACTACATCCTTTATTGTGTAAATGATCAGATAGCCTCTCTGTGCTGATAACGGCAAGGAAACCGTTGTAGAAACTTAAGTTGTTGTTTATCTTGACCTAATTATTTACATTTTCTTGGGAACACTGTTCTGTTGACCAAATGATAAAGCACTTTTCTAGGTGTCGCATTTGTTGTGCTTCCCCTCCTCGCTTCAGTCCATCCCCTTTATACTCTTGTTCTCTTGGATAACTATTGAGTACGTCGGGTTTTATAAGCTTTGTAGGGTCCTATTAAAGAAGAGTTTGTCAGTCCATTGGCGTCGTTTGTTTTGTGATTGCAGGCCAGCTTCAGACCAGTAGATTCATCTACAATATCAGGGTGGCACTGTTGAATAAAAAAAACGACATTAACGCAACAAAAAACGAAAGCCGCAAGTAATAAAAACTCGTTCTTCTCGGTTGTCTTCGCTGATAATGCCGACATAAAAATCTATAAATAAATAAAAAAATTTGGCGCTCGTGACCGGATGTGACGTTTCATTCAAAGGATTGTGGGAAATCAAGCTGTCGGTCGCCCTTGTGCCCTCGTCCTAGTTCACCATACAAGTTTGCCAAAATGTACAGACGACTAACGGTAACGTATCCGTGGAGCATACTTAATTTATACGTTTAGACAAACGCTAAGTGCCGTGTGATTTGGCTCCAGCTGGTTGTTTGTTCGTAACACCGATTAGCGAGAGCTGTAAATATGTCAGTAATCGTTGGCTAGTAGCTTAGAGTCTTTAAGCTAATGCTAGCTAACAGATACAGCAAATTGGAACAGGATACAACAGAATAACTTTATTTTGCCAAAGTGAACTTAATAAGTACAGTAGTAGCCACTTTTGAGCAGATAAAACATATATTACGTTAATACATTTTAATTAGCTGCTGTACTATTGCTGTTTTTAGTTATAGGTTTATACCAGAATATACTAATTTACTGATAAGCTATCCGTATAGGACATTATGCTGATGTACTATGTGGATATTGAATCAAACTAGGCCTAGAGCCATTTCATTTTGGAAATTGAAGTATTATAGATGCCATATTAGCTAATTTTATAATGCCCTCATACCATTGGTAGAAGTTGTTTTGCAAACTTGCCCCCTAGTGGCCGATCACTAATTAGTGTTCAATCAAGAAGAGAGGCATTTATAATGTCATACCATTGTTCCAGGTTGAATCAGTTGCGCATTAGCCAGGCATCCATTTTTGGTATTCCATCCCCTCCAGCACACACCATCGTCTAATAATCTTTCCATTTATTTTCATTAATAAAATGTACTTATAAAAACCACAAACATCAAGTGACTGCTTTTTCCTCTTAGGGATTTGGCCAGCTGTACAAGCGGACCATCACCAGCAGTGCCCGCAGACAGATTGACAACATGGTCAAAGAAAAACAGAGGCTGTTTCAGGTAAAAACAAAAACAAAATCCAAGTCTGGAGGCATCCTTTCTAAACTTTTGATGCCACCTACATTAAAATCTAATTAAGCCTCTGGTCTAACTTGATGACACATTTTTCATGAAGCTGTGGTATCTTCAAGGTCAGAGGTATCGAGCATTGAGGAAGACTCTTCTTTCTCTAAACACTTCAGAAGAATAAATTTGGGATCATGTTATATTTCACATGTATGGTAAAGATGTCCTTTACCATTTACCAAAACCAAAAGTAAGGCAGTAAAAACTGATTTATGAGGCAGTGTTTCAGCAGTAGTTCGTAAATATAGTATAAGCCTTTTCAACGTCACATCTCAAATTTGGTAGATCTCACATGCTGATGATTCATTTTCACAACAACTAACTTGACTTACTTGAAGTCTAGAAATTCACTGTGTTTTACTAGATAACCTCATGTTAGACAGATATGTATTTTTTTATTATGACTGAAATGGTTGCTTAGCTGGATTTATTATTTTCAAATGTATGTATCCAAGTTAAGATAAAATATCAGCATCTTACAATAAAGGTAATGTGAAAGTTAATGTCAATGATACAGTTTTGACTTTATTCCCAGGTTCTGGAGAAAGAATTTTGTTTTTTCCCCTTTGTAGCCTGAGAGATAAGTATGTATTGTGGGGTCTTCCCCTGGGATTTTCAAATGACTTTAGGTTATAGCTGAGGCTGGAGCATTACTAATTATGCATGTGGTGTGAAACTGAAGCATAAACAATAGTTGCAGGCTTTGTTGATCTCTGCACAGTATGACAAATCTCATTATCCATAGTGAATGCATAGCCTACCCTTGCTTCTACATTTTAGAGCAAAAAAAAAAAAAAATTGTTACTGCTTGTCTGCATACTGTATTGTAATTCTCTGCTGAGTGGAGTAGATCACCCAGAGATTTTGAAGTGGTATGCCGGCTAATTATAGAATTAGTAGTAATGCTTGTGAAACAGGTGAAACCTAATATTAAAGACAGAGCAATATTACCCTCAGTCTTAAGCACTTGCAAAAATGCATACCGTCCTCTGCCTTTTTTTTTTGACAAATTCATATTTGACTTATATAGAGGGTATGCGGGTGACGTCACAGATACGGAACTCACAGCGGTAACGCGGCACTGAGTGGCAAAAGACTGGGTTGCAGCGTTAACGTCCAGCTTGAATACAGCGAAAACGCATCTAAAATGGGGAAGAGCTGTTGTGTGATAGACTGCACTAATAGATTTCACAAGAAATCGGAGTTATCTTTTTACAGACTACCGAAAGATAAGGTAAAGAGAAACAAATGGATCGCTGCAATTCGCAGAAACAACTGGAATCCAGGCACCGAATTGTGGACTTGCGGTTCCCATTTTGTGTCAGGTAGGCTAATGTTAGGCTATGTTGGATTTTTGTGTAACGTGAAACGGTAAAATCATGAAGTCATATGCTGTATTGACTACTCATCAATTAAATATTTAGCATCTTTCATAAGTTTTTGTCAGCATATTTTTTTAAAATGTCTTTCTGTTGTGTTCTACAAACAAAGGGGAGCATGGTTGGCTCAACATTAACAGTTTTCACAGTTGTAACTTAATAAAATAAGAAATATTTGTACAAACCTGTCCACATACAACCAGAACGTCCATTGGTGTCCTTGTCACTTTAATTTCGCCAACAAATCCTGCCTTGGAAGTACGACCAAGCGTTAAGACTTTTGTATACCTTCAGGCTTTGCTTTGTGTATTTCCCTGGCATAGAAATCAAGTACATAAATATCAGGAAACTTGATTTGTGGCCAAATGTTAATGTCCATGGTCCACTGGTTATTTGGTAAACTGTACGGGTCACTGTCAAATCCAATTTCCTATAATTTAAGCAGATAATCTTGCGTTATAATCCCGGTTTCATTGTTTCCCCTACTAGAAGCAGCCATGTTGCAGGATGTTTTGCCACTCACCGCGACTGAGGGGGTGTGTTCCAGTGGGAAAGTGACGTCAATGCATACCCTCTATTAATTTACAAGATTTCTACAAACGCCACCTATTAAACCAAAGTGGCATTCTTCTGGTGAATCATTTTGGTGGACTGTCATTTTGTGATTGCATGACTCCTTTGTTTAAACAGGAGGACAATGGTATTCCTGTTCATCTGAAGGGTGGTTCCAAGGATGCTCTTCTGTACAGAGCCACAATGGCTCTCACAGTTTTTGGTACGTCCACATTCATGAGGAATTTGATAGATCATGCTGAAATGACTGTTGTCATCTATTTGATGTGAATGAGCACATTACCCTAAAGTTACCATGATAACTGGGTGAACGTTAACTTCGCAGTACCTCATATCATTTGATAATCCAGTATTTAGGGTGTTTTTTGTGATTAAAGTAAGTTACTTTGTGTGCTGTTTTTTGTTAACGCGTCTTTTAAAATATTTTTCTGATCTCTTCACAGGCAGTGGCTACGTCGTATATGAGTTGTTGAATGCAGCAATGCCCAAGAAGGCATAGTTGACCTATTCAACTGTATTTTTCATTGTGCATCAGTGCAACACAAAATCTCTGTTGTGCAGATTTGTAAACTGGGAGATTATTTGTCCTATCAAAAATTCAATATATTTTTGGGATCAGTATTTATTGATTGTACAATTAATTAAGTGCAAATGATAAATGTAAACATACCTCAGATGATGGTGCTTGCCTTTGAAGTAGATTTCTGATAAACAGATTATTGAATTGAGTGTGTTGGAAGAGGGAAGAGACAGTTGCAACAATATGATTTGAAGTTACAATAAATCTGTGACTTACTGATATTGTATGCCATCTTTCTTTTATCTCTAAATGTCTTAATCATCTAACACCAAGGTTTTAGATGGGGGGGGCAGAACAAACCAAAAAAATAGCCTATATTACCAAATATGTTCATTAGCTACCAGTCAGAATGGTCCTCAGTAGCCTAAAAAAAGAATCTCCATTCAAAATTGAATTTAATCAACGACTAGACTTAATCTGAGTCCGGCAAAACGGCCCTCTGTGTGTAACGGGAGATTGACAGCTGCCCCTCCTTAAACCAGGACTGTGCATGGGGGGTCGAGATTGAAATGCACATCCTGGTGACTGCAAGTACGAGATGTTTTCGGATCAACGGTTGATATGCTGACCTTAGGTTAAACCCTAGCACTGACCCCAACCCCACTTCTAAAATGAATCTGATTGATATCACAGCCCAGGGACATCATGTCAGATGTTGATCTGAGAACACCTCTCAATTATCCGACTCAAGTGAAACAGAGTCGAGACATCTGTTTTGGGAAGTGAAGTTGTTACAGGGATCTGATTGGCAACAGTACTCGAGGAGACTTCAGAGAGCGTTGTTGCACGCACATGAGATGACGGCTCGGCTGCACGAATTCAGGGGAACTTAGGAAATTTGAAACACTTGAGGACATGTATTTTGGGTGAAAGTTGAGGTTTAACGTGGTGAAATGGCATGGTGCCATGGGACCCCCCCCCCCCGCCCCGGCTCAAAGGTCATCCTCCTGTTGGTAATGAGTTTGACAGCAGCTTCACCATATAGGAACTACCTTGAGCGGTTACGCCAGCAAGCAGAAATGGCAGTCCTGCTGTGAAGCTTTTCTTTATTGCTCGCTTTCTTTCTCGCTTGCTCGCTTGTCCCAAGCGGATGTTGGTTGTGCAGTCGGGTAAACGTGTACATAAAATCACAGCATGGAAACGAACACAGTAGAGGGCTGAAGGCTCGGACCCTTAACTGTACATTTTTCTGCTGTGTGCCAGTGTCGTTGCGCATTGTCGTTGCGTATGTATGTATAATTGACATGAAAAAACGAGCGTGTGTGTGCGTGTGTGTGTATGTATGTGTGTCTATTTATGCATTGTGTCTAAGTCCATCCATTATCCAAACTGCTTATCCTGCTCTCAGGGTTGCGGGGGATGCTGGAGCCTATCCCAGCAGCCATTGGGCGGCAGGCGTGGAGACACTCTGGACAGGCTGCCAGTCCAGCACAGGGCTCACACACACACACACACACACACACACACGCACACACACACACACACACACACACACGCACACACACATTCCCACCAAGGGACAGTTTAATGCGGCCGATTCGCCTGACCTACATGTTTTTGGACTGTGGGAGGAAATCGGAGCACCGGGAGGAAACCCACGCAGACACGTTTTGTCTGGTTACGTAGACACAAATTCTGTGTGGAGTTTGTGTCTAAGTAACCAGACAAAACATCAATACATAAATTAATGCTTAAACTATCCCTGGAGTCAAACCTGTAATCCACTTGCCCTTACTTCGTGAAGGATCCTCGCATAAGCATTTCAGTGAAAGGAAGCCTTTGTATTTATTGCGCCGTGGGATGAAGGACCAAATGTTTATTAAAAAAAAAAAAAAAAAATACCACCACAGTTATGCGGCTGGTTTGCCCCCTTTTGAAGTGCTGATGTGTGGAAAACTCCCATCACAAGGGTGTATGCCGTGCTGTCGAACACTAGAGGGCGCCAAAGGATCACACGTGTAAACTGCGGCCGCTTAGTAACGATCATGTTGTTCCTATTAGTCGCGTTTAACAAAGGTGAGCCTATCCAGCGGAGCTCACACCTAATAATATCTCAGACAGCTTCACTGTAAAAAGAAAGAAAAAAGGTCAGGAACTGACAAACCTTCACAAAGAACGTCTCATTCATTTGTCTTAACATTTTTTTGCGCATTATCCAAGATTACTATGTCATAAAAAAGTAGTAACTTCCGTTTCAAGTAAACGTTTGGAAAAACTAAAGAAGAAGAAGAAGAAGAGAAGCCAATTTATGCCTTGGAAGTAAATGCCATGTAATCTGTCCTGCAAGTCGATGAATGAAACATAACTGTTTTCCCCGGGTCTTGGGGTTTATTCGTGGTTTTCTTGTTTAGAGAGTACAAAATAACCCAAGGAGTGCCAAAGAAACATGCAATTTCCAGAAGTTATCCGTCTTTTTTTTTTTTTTAGGGGAAGGGGTGGTGGTGATGGGGGGGTGCACAGCCTACATCTTTTTTTACTGTCAGGTTTTTCGTAAGAAACCCTGTGATGGTAAAACGAGAGTTGGGAACTGCCCCCTATTAAGTAGCCGGTTATGGAAAGATTCTTCCCACTTGGAAAGAGGCTTTGCTGGAGGAGCTTCCAGTAGCAGGACAGGAGAGGAGAGAGAGGAGGATCCTCGTGTCCAGAGCAGGAGGCTGCGCTGAAAATCTGCTGGTTATTTTTTCGGGGTTTTTTTTTTAGGGGGGTGAGTTGGCTGGTTCTATTTACTATAATCTTTTTTTTTCTTTTTTTGTGCCATACGTTTTATGACACGGACGTGCTATAGACAAAAAAATAATAATTTGATATTCGAGAATACTTTGTTTTGGAGACTTCTTCTCTTTGAGTGCCTGTTGTTAACGTTGCACTGCAAATTGAACCGTTTCACTGAGAGATGACAGTAGGTTTTCTCTCAGGTCTTGCTGGATTGTTGTCTAGTTTGTGTCAGTTATGTTCACCAGGTCTTCCCATTTCTGATATCAAGTCCAGTCGCATCTTATATCCTTAACGTTTTGTGGGTGGAGGGACTGTAAGCGATAGAATGAGGTGCTCGAGAATGCTTTATATGCCATTTAAAAATATCAGAAATCAAGTTGCTTAATTGAATTTGCCGAAAACACGATTGGTTGGAGTAATTGCAACTGGTGAATAAGTCTTCACAGTAATCTTTTCAACAGATGAGTGTACGTGTTGTTTTTTTATTGTAAATGTGGGGTGCGGTTATTTTGGGTAGTATTTGGATATTCTTTTTAGCGATTGGCTCCTTATAACGAAGGGCCAAATGAAATGCATAGCGACTTCCATGTCCTCTCAAACTGCAGTATGCGCCTCTGTACGCTAGAGGGCGCGCATACGCCACTGTATGGAGAGGAGCCGCCGCCGTAGCCTAAAACCGAATATAAATCACGACGCGCTGTTTCTGCGCGTACATACACGTCCAGTTTGTCATCCGGTCAAACAATCTGCTGTTCCCCGGAGTCGATGAAACAACTATTTAGACTTGATTTAATTCTCGTCAAATGTCGCCCGCCCCCGTCGAAAACATTTTTGTTTGTGCCCATCCTCGGGACATCAATTTGAAATTTCCCGTAATGCCCCCCCCCCCCCTCCATCGGACACCAATTTGTCCCCCGGCTCGTCTCAGCCACGCCACGCGCTGAGCGAGCCCGGTGGCTGTGCCCGAGCGTTGGGCCCTCGGATCGCGACTGAACCGCACTTCCCTCTGTTCCCAGACCGCTTCCTGCGCTGCTGACCCCAGAGCAGCTGCAAACATGACGACGGGCCTAACGCTAGCCACGGCTGCCCTGCTCGCAGTTCTGCTCTCCTCCGTAGAGGCTCAAGGTAAATGCGACCACCACCCTCGGTTTAAACACCCCCTCCCCAACACACACACACACACACACCACCCTTTTCTCCTTTACACTTCCTCTCAGGGCCCTTAGAGAGCTCTCTCTCTCTCTCTCTCCCTCTCTCCCTCGCTCTCTCACTAACACCAAACTCTCTCTCTCTCTCTCTCTCTCTCTCTCTCTCTCTCTCTCTCTCTCTCTCTCTCTCTCTCTCTCTCTCTCTCTCTCTCTCTCTCTCTCTCTCTCTCGCTCTCTCACAAACACCAAACACTCTCGCTCTCTCTCTCTCTCTCTCTCTCTCTCTCTCTCTCTCTCTCTCTCTCTCTCTCTCTCTCTCTCTCTCTCTCTCTCTCTCTCTCTCTCTCCCTCTCCCTCTCTCTCTCGCTCTCACAAACACCAAACACTCTCTCTCTCTCTCTCTCTCTCTCTCTCTCTCTCTCTCTCTCTCTCTCTCTCTCTCTCTCTCTCTCTCTCTCTCTCTCTCTCTCTCTCTCTCTCTCCAGCTTCCTCTGTTGGCTGTTTGAAGGTAGTTTTGTTCTTTATTTGTTTTTTCAGTCAGAGCGATCACATGGAAATACTGTATTGAGCATCTGTATTGACAAATTGAATAAAGTGATACCCAGTCTCATGTGTATGCTATTTGTGTCTATTTCAGACCTGCCTGCTAAAACGTGTACCCTGCCGAGTTGCTGCCGCGTTGTCATATGTTTTCATAATGCCGTTTGCAGCAGATTCCATCCATGTGTACTTCCCTCTAGACTCACTTCGGCCTTTGATGTCAAAACACAAACCCCACTTTGATTCGGGCTGTAATTTAAGCAGTTTAAACCGGTGTACCCCCCCGAAGTAATTTTCTCATCCGGATTTGGCGGAGATCAGATATCGATGTATCTTAAAGTTTGTTTCTTTTGCAATTTCCAATTACGTGTCTGTAGACAACGGGGGACACGCGAGAGGGTCTGAGCAAAAGTAGTTTCGGGGCTGGCAGAGGAACTCCTGCCATTTCAGTTTTGCAACAGAAACACTCTGTTCTGCTTCCAAGATCATAGCCGCTAGACGCACTGCTAAACTGACGGTGTGCATGCATAGAAATATCGGATCCCTTACATCCGGCTTATTTATAATGACGTAGTGTGTTGTAAACCTGGGCCGATCCAGTCTGCACTGGCCCCACAGCGGATGCATCGTCGAACCTGATGATGCACAGTCATTAATAAGTATCCGCTTTGACCTCGACACCTGTGTTTTTAGTGATAACGCTGCACGTGTAGCAATAAAAGCCAATTAATTATAAAAACACACACATCTATAGTGTGCAGTGTATCATTACATAGACGGTACGTGACTCACGGGGAGTAATTACCAACTGCTAATAATCTGTGGTTAGTTCAAACAAAACGTGACACGAAAAGTAATTTGATACACAAAACATGTTTGAGTCCAAATAAGGCCAAAAAAAAAAAAACCCCCCGATATGGAAATGTGAAATGGAAAACTTCTGACCCCCCCCCCCGCTTTTTTTTTTCTCTTTCTCGCTGCTGCTGAAAACTCAGCAAGGGGAGAGGAGTCTCATGTCTACTCCCATATATCTTCACTAGCCGAATGGAAAGATGTAATACGAGAATCGCAAATTAATCCACAGACAGCACAAGGACAAAGAGCCTTTCTGAGGCTCGCTCTTTTTTGCGGGCATTCGCTAAAAAACGCTGAGTTGCAGTCCATATGGAAAGCTAATATGCAGTAATGTTTAATGTCAGCACATGTTGCGGAATTACTTTGGCATCTGTTCGGCCTCTTCGGGGGGAGTCGGTGTTCTTTCCTCCTCCTCCTCTTGGTCTCCCCTCCTGGCAGTAGCACAGACCCAGGACGGCTGGCTGGAGACTGAGCTTTCTCACACAAGAGAAAACAGACTCCGGCCTCCGGGAGCCAGCCGGCAAGGTGTCCTTCATTAGGGAGGGGATGGGATACGCCTCCTCCGTAGGCCCGGCAGGGGAGAACCGCCGCTCCCGTGCAGGTCGTTGTTGATGTGAACCACAGGTTGTTACCATGACAATGTCCTTTTTCTCTATCTGCAGTATTTTTTTAATGCATTGAGATGTAGCCAAAGAAAATACACGTAGCGATCCGATATAGCGTGCTAACATCATCTCGGGATGGAAAAAGCTGGAGAGGCAAACGTGTTGCGAAGACCGTGAGTGACCCTTCATCCGAAATGTCTCACAGTCACACTCACACACACACACACACACACACACACACACACACACACACACACACACACACACACACACACACACACACACACACACACACACACTGTAACGACATCTCTTAAGAGCGTTTGGTGTTGGAGATGAGTATTCGTGGACAAACGAGGGGGAAAACCGGCCCGCCCCGGCTCCTTGAGTTGATGTGCCAGGTTGGTGATCCTCCAGTCCCAGCTTTTCTCGTTTACTTTTTTTTATTTTTTTTGAAGGACGCGTTGTCCTATTTGTCATCTGCCTGTGCATTCAGTGTGTCCCAAGCTGTGGCTTCCTCCTCCAAGTGTATTTTAGAATGATATTCATGCTCCCCCCGGGCCCCAGTTCTGCTGAACAGTTTTGCATGTACTGATAGAGCCAGCGCTCCTTGTTGAGACTCTCAGTTCCAGTCTCTGCATGCACATTTTGGTATACATTATCCCCATCATGGACCCGTACCTAGGACGAAGAGTTAGGGTCTGCCTAGGCTAGTATGATAAGTTGGTCCTATTTGGATGGCGCAAATTACATTGTGCGGACCTGTTAAAAAGCCTGTTAAAATATTCATGCATGCTGTGTCTTGCTCTAGTTCTCCAGTGGCACGTTGGGGCGTGCATGTTACGAGGCCCGTGTGCACTGTGGCAGTGTATATCCCACAAAGTTGACTCAGTTCATCTGGACACAACATTTATGGAGAGAGTTGGTTTCTCTCGCAGTAAATGATGCGTCCAGATGAACTGAGTCAACTTTGTGGGATTTTTCTCACCTGGATTATTGTGCATGTATAAAGAAGACATGTAGTAGTAGTAGTATGTAGTTTATACTTCAGTATTTAGAATTACAGCTAGTGGTTCAGCATCTCTCCATTATTGTCCATGATGTTTAGCTGCACCTGCAAACGTACTGTTTGCCCTTAGCACAGAGTTTTTTGTTTTTTTTCTCCAAATGAAGAGTCTGATTCCAAAATGAAACATCCCATAGTTTAAAACCTGCGACTCTCTGGGCGTCCGGGTGGCGTGGCGGTCTATTCCGTTGTCTACCAACACGGGGATCGCTGGTTCGGATCCCCGTGTTACCTCCGGCTTGGTCGGGCGTCCCTACAGACACAATTGGCCGTGTCTGCGGGTGGGAACACGGATGTGGGTTATATGTCTCGGTTGCCACACTAGCGCCTCCTCTGGTCGGTCGGGGCGCCTGTTCGGAGGGGAGGGGGAACTGGGGGGGAATAGTGCAATCGTCCCATGCGCTACGTCCCCCTGGCGAAACTCCTCACTGTCAGGTGAAAAGAAGCGGCTGGCGACTCCACATGTATCGGAGGAGGCATGTGGTAGTCTGCAGCCCTCCCCGGATCAGCAGAGGGGGTGGAGCAGCAACTGGGACAGCTCAGAAGAGTGGGGTAATTTGGGAGAAAAAAAAAAAGGGGGGGGACGTGCAACTCTCACATGGACGGCTGATGCACGATTAAAGATCTGGTAAATTAAGACCACATTTTTCCATCTTTTGATCCATGAGTATAAATTCAAATATAAATGTGACATTTTGGAAGTCAGCTCTTTGTTGCTTTTCGCATTTACCTGGGCGCCCTCCTGTCCATGTTCACCGCATGGACTCCCTTTAAACTAAGTCCGGCTTGGTTTAAACTTTCTTTGACCGGTTCACCCACCGTGGCTGCATGCCAAAGAACCGGCAAAGAAAGAATATCATTTTAAAATACGTTTGTCATCTCTGTCTGTGTGGTCCCCCACTGTACATGGAAACCTACCGTCCAGTCCATCAAAGTTGTTGAGCCAAACAACTTTCTCATGTACACGATGCATGACGCTGTGATCAATATCCGCTTGATGTGCAGGCGCGTTTTGTCGGACTGCATCTGTCGACTGTGTTTATTGCAATGTGTACAGCTGTGTCCTCCTGCAGTGTCTCTTGTATAAAAAAAAGGATCCTCATTTGGATGGTCATCTCGTGCCTTCATGCCTTCTCATGCATTTTTATGCTGCCAGCAAAAAGAAAGTACACAAAACGTCTCCAAGTGACAAATTTGTGTATTCTTTTTGAGAGGTTTGCAATGGATGCGTGCCAATCACTGTTGTAAAAGAGTCATAACCTTCATAAGCCACACATCACCTCACATTATATTACCTCAATATGTTTATATACTCTGTATATATAACATATCTTGTTCAATTCTATCAGGGCTACCTCAACACAACCAACCGGCAACCATGAGTCCATTGTATAATCAAAAAAGTGTGAATGAAGTACTTGTACTTTTGTGATTCAAAGATCACCTCCATCAAAAAAAAAAAAAAAAAAAAGTAATTGTTAAGTCGGGGCATGCGTTGTAATGCCTGCACTCAGCATGTGTTGGATGGTTCACTCAGTGTCTGCACTTTGGTAAAGATTGTATGAAGTCGTGCACACGTGTTGTATTCCAGTGCTTGAGTTGTCGGCCACCTCGGCTTCCCCAACTCAAACAAACGCCATTTTGCTGTCGAAATGGCTTCTCACACTTTCCCCCGGTGTTGTTCTGTGTTGTACTTGTCGCCCTCACAAATGACTTGTCAGTTCTATTTGTCTGTCCCCAACAATGAACAGCTCCGCTTCATTCGTGAAGCGTTTGTCGTTGGGAATCGATGTTGAATGCCTGATCTCAGCTTTTTTGGATCTGATCACAAATAATAGCTGCAGCCATACAGAAACCGTCACGTCCGATGTGTGTTAACATTTCTTCATCCCTTGTTTGCAGTGGAGCCCCCGTCAGACTTGAAATTTAAGATACTAAATGAGAAAACAGTGGAAATGTCATGGACAAGACCCTCGACAAGAGTAGAGGGCTTCAGAATACAAGTTGTATCAGACACAGGTGAGTATGAACCCACTACTTCAACTCATGACCTGACTAACGTTCCCATCCACTTAGCAGACAACGACTTAACAGTTAGGTTTTGACCCGCGCACACTGTCAGTCCCTTCTGATCGCTGATTTGAAGTGAATAGCCACATGTCAGACTCATTCCTGCAACAAAACAAAAAAAAAACATCCGAGAAGTTGATCTGGTGTCAGTCAAACAACGACCACTTCCACGATAGGTAGAATGATGTCCCCCATACAAACAGCATAGACATTAGACCTCTGAATGATTAACACTACGGATGCTAAACTGGTAAATTTTCAAATGCGACTCTTCTTGGTCCCTAATGGTCGCCCTCGACTCTCTGTTTCCACTTTTAGATGAACCGCCAAAAGAAATAAGCCTCCCTTCTTCTGTCACTACGACCTCCATCACTGACTTGACCCCTGAGCTGGACTACTCGGTGTCCATCAACTCCTTCTATGGCAGCGATGAGAGCATCCCTATCTTTGGACAATTGACCAGTAAGTGCTCAGTATCTCGGTCTGTTGTCGGGTAAAATAGTTGTGCACTGTATAAGTACTGTAGATAGTCATCAGTAAGGACCGGGTAACATCCATCCTTCCATCCATTATCCAAACTGCTTATCCTGTTGTCAGGGTCACGGGAATGCACTGTAAAAGATAATCTGCTGGTTTAATTTAAAAAAGTCATCTCAACTAGAGTCACTCTAGTTAAGATTACCCAGTAAAAGGGCTTGTAATAGGTTGCCTTACTTTTTTTTTAAAGTTAAACCAGCAGATTATTTTTTACAGTGTGTTAAAGGAGGAACTATCACAGATAACTTTTGTATTTGAGGTTTGGACAGATATTTTAGTGATATTTCAGCTGGTGAGTGTGTGTGGCATTGACATGTGTCAGTGTGTAAAGGTGTTTCATATTCACTTTTAGCCTCATATTCCAGTAGTCCAACAGTCACCCTGAGTGTCATACCAGTACTGTTAAGAAATGTTTCGTTATCTCCGGATCTAAGGCTAATTGGCGTAAAATTCAGAGGCTATGGCCATTTCTCACGCATGTTACTCAGCTGTGGTCACTCCGTTCAGCCTCAGAGATCCCGATAAGCCTTCCCATTTTCTCGGTTTATATCTAATGCGGGGCTCTGCTGGTGTGACATCAAAGATAAGAAATGGAGTCGGTGGGCTTTATCCTGCCACGGGGAATCTGGGCGAGGCATCTGCCAATTCAGAGCAGACAGTCCTGCAGCATACGGATAACAGATCGGAAAGCTGAAATTCAGCAAAATTCCACTTTGACAAGAGAATAACTTATCCCATTGTAGCGTTTTCCTCCGGCCACACGAGGAGAGAGAGAGAGAGAGAGAGAGAGAGAGAGAGAGAGAGAGAGAGAGAGAGAGAGAGAGAGAGAGAGAGAGAGAGAGAAGAAGGAAGGAAGGAATCACATCTGTCTACTGAAGCTTGAATCACCCACTGTTTATAGCTAATGTAGCAGAAAGAATGTGTTTGTGTGTATGTGGTTTTGATCCCGTGGAGCGGCTTTTATGATGTGTTGATTTTCTTGCCTTTTTCCGCTGTGAAAAGCACACATAAAACAGCGGTGGCAATTTGCGCCGCTAACCCTACAAGTGTTTCCTGTGTTTCAGTTCAGTCCAGTAACACCAGCGGACGAGTCAGGAGGCCACAGTCAGATGCAATCAGTGAGTATGCTTACTTACCCATGTGTCAACCGAAATCTGAATTAAGTCTGTCGACCGCAGTTTTCCACTTCCACCGCATGGTTGTCTTTTTTTTGGGGGGGGGGTGGTTGGGGGGGGGTTGGTGGTGGTATGTTTTTCCATGGGTCTTCCTTCATAATGTTATTTCTCCTCCGGAATAATTTGGTCAGACCCGCGTCGAGTTGTCACCTGGAAAGCAGACAGGGGGTTCAGACAGTGGCTGGAAATGCACTCATTAGTTCCCTTAATTGAAACCAGTCTTCACATCAAAAAAAAAAGAACGAGAGGAAGGCTTGGAGCCAAGAGACGGGGGTCCTGTTATGTGTCATGGAGCAGTGTGTGTGTGTGTGTGTGTGTGTGTGTGTGTGTGTGTGTGTGTGTGTGTGTGTGTGTGTGTGTGTGTGTGTGTGCATGTTGAAGGCGGGATGCTTTATCGTTTCCATAATCCCATAAAGCAGAGTGTTAATAACGTCACTCACATACCACCTAGCTGTGAGTGTTGTTCCTATATTTTTTTTTAAAAGATACGGAAAGTATTACTTATCTTGATTAGAAGTCTATTTTTTTTTCTCTCGTTTTTTTTTTACAAATTTTTTTTAACCGGTCCCCATGCGTCCGGTTTAGTCGATGAGTGACAGTGAGATCGCGCTCACTTTTTCCCTCACCATGTCGGTTCCTCTGCCGGAAAACTGCACTCCCAGGTCCAGATGTTTCCAAAACTTGATTTCTGGTAGAAAGCTCATTGCACCTCTTTCACTTCCACCCTAATTGCATGGATAAACCCTGGGTTTTTTTTCTTCTTCTTCTTCATCTTCTTCTTCTTCACATTCTGTCAAAGGGTTTGGAAAGAAATCCTTTTGAAATTGGGGATAACAAGACGTGAAGAACAGAATTTAGATTCAGTGGGACTTGGGGGATTGGGGACTTAAGGCCACCTATTGAAACCTGCCAATTATTTCGGTAGAGTCGTTCCAAATGTTCCAGAGAATTTAATCTGGGATTTTAAAGTCCAACAAGGTTTGAAAGCATAAAAGCAAACATCGCTGGTGAGGGCTTTGCCGATGGCTTGGTCTATGGAAGCAAGATTTTCGTCTCTTTTTCCGCTGGAATGACTCTACCACTTTACTGTTTGGCAGTTCTCGTGTGGGTATTTCATTTGATGTCAGAGAGCGTGCAATGAGCCATCCAGCCTATTGTCAGGGGATGGATTGTATCTCAGCTGCTACGGCGAGAGGTGTGCCAATTTAGGAATATCTTTCCAAGATCGAAGGTGTCGTTGCCCTGCCTCAGCACCTTGGGTCTCATAGGGCAATATCGCAACAGCACATCTGGCCCAGGAACGAGTCCAGTCCCAGACATGGATGATACGCTTGCTTACATTTTAAAGTTTTCCAAAGATCATGACGGAGTAGTAAATCCACAGCGGGCCTAATCTGGATCAAGGAAGCCGTGCATTTGCCGGTTTGTTTCACAATTTCTGGTAACACTTTAGTATGGGGAACATAAAAAAACTTAATTACTAGTGAATTAGTAATGATCAAGATGTCACTTTAGTATGGGGAACATATTCTAAGTAACAAAAACTTAATTTACAGTAATTTAACACTATTAACACTTGTAGTTTTGTGTTTTGTTATGTAAGAACAGACCATATTCATTAAGTGTTAGTAAGGGAGAATAACTCTTCTTGTGGTACTACCACCTTATAAAGGCCATACTAAGCAAAGCATATTGAGATGGTACTACTAATAAGCAATAATTCTGAGGTTATAGAGGGAAAACTCATAGTTAATGGCTTACTGGTTGTATAATAAGGCCATGCAGAATAAGGCATTAATGAGTACGTAATAATGACCAATTAAGAGCCAATATGTTGCTAATTTGCATGCTAATAAGCACCTAATTAATGGTGACTACATTCTCCATACTAAAGTGTTACCCAATTTCTTAACAATTTTGTTTTTATACTACAAATTACTCTTTGCTCTCTCTCTCTCTCTCTCCCCCCCTCTCCCTCTCCCCAGAGTGTTCTGTCAGTGCCATAGCGGACTTGGCTTTCCTGGTGGACGGGTCATGGAGCGTGGGCAGGGAAAACTTCAAGCACATCCGTAGTTTTATTGGCGCCATGGCGGGAGCGTTTGACATTGGCGAGGACAAAACCCGGGTGGCGGTGGTGCAGTACAGCACGGACACTCGCACCGAGTTCCCACTGACCCGGTACACCAAGAGAGGAGAACTGCTGAGGGCCATCAGCACCCTGCCATACAAAGGAGGGAACACTATGACAGGTAAGACATGGCTTGGCTGGTTGGTCTCATTTCTAAAACAAAGATGTAGCCTTGCAAACTGTCTCAAAACCTAAACTTCCTTTCTGGAACAACAGATGAAGTAGTGATATATACTTACACGTATCCCTCACTTTCTCTCTCTCTCAAGGTGACGCCATAGATTACCTACAGCAAAACATCTTTACGGAAGCAGCTGGATCAAGGAAGGCTTTTCCGAAGGTAGCCATGATCATCACTGATGGAAAATCCCAGGACCCGGTGGAAGAGCATGCTAGAAGACTCAGGAACATCGGAGTGGAAATATTTGTCCTAGGTACGGTTTATTGTTTGGTGTTTTGCCGAATACTGTTCTCCCAGGTTGAAAATCTGGCCGTTCTTGGAAACGGCCTGATTTTTCCATTCAATTTTTGGTTATAAGATTACCTTTTGACTTCACAAACTGTCAAGTGCTCTTTCTTTTATTCTAGTTTGATTGTTATATTATGAAATTGTGCAACTATTGCAAACTCTTTCGCAGCTGTCATACGGCGCGAGTTTAAGAGCTCGGGAGTTCACATCATGGTCTCATGTTCCTCATTACAGGCATCAAAGGTGCAGATGAGGATGAGCTGAAGGAGATGGCCTCCACGCCTCACAACAAGCACGTATACAACGTACCAAACTTTGACATGATCCAGGAAGTGCAGAAACGGATCATTACGGAGGTGTGCTCTGGTGTTGACGATCAGCTCAACTCTCTGGTCAGCGGAGAAGAAAGTATGTCAACACATAATGCACTTATGAAGTTTCCTAATACCTTTGTCTGGATATACATTCACAAATCTCAACACACATTTACCAATCTCAGTGCACATTCGCAAATGTCAGGTTACATTGTTTCAATAATAAAGTCTTGGGCGTCTGGGTGGCGTGGCGGTCTATTCCGTTGCCTACCAACACAGGGATCGCCAGTTCGAATCCCCGTGTTACCTCCGGCTTGGTCGGGCGTCCCTACAGACACAATTGGCCATGTCTGCGGGTGGGAAGCCGGATGTGGGGTATGTGTCCTGGTTGCTGCACTAGCGCCCTCTTGTCAGTCGGGGCACCTGTTCGGGGGAGAGGGGGAACTGGGGGGGACTAGCGTGATCCTCCCACGCATTACGTCCCCCTGGCGAAACTCCTCTCTGTCAGGTGAAAAGAAGCGGCTGGCGACTCCACATGTATCGGAGGAGGCATGTGGTAGTTTGTAGCCCTCCCCGGATCAGCAGAGGGGGTGGAGCAGTGACTGGGATGGCTCAGAAGAGCGGGGTAATTGGCCAGATACAATTGGGAGAAAAAGGGAGAAAAATCCAAAAAAAGAAAAAGAAAAAGTATGCTATATACTGTTTGTCAGAATCTTACAAGACAAGGACACTCATGTTGTAGGGTTTGCCCTCCTATCAAAACCACCCACACTTTTCCCTACCCCATTTCCTGCTGTCTCTCCATAGTGGTGGAACCAGCCTCTAACCTGCAGGTGACGGAGATTTCCTCCAAGTCTATGAGGGTGACCTGGGATGCCTCCCTGGGTGATATCTCAGGCTACAAGCTCACCCTTAATCCAATGCTGTCTGGCATGAAACGCCAGGAGCTGTACATTGGGTCCACTCAGACCTCCATCAACGTCCGCGACCTGTCCCCCGAGACGGAGTATGAGATCACCCTGTACGCCCTCAAAGGTCTGACTCCCAGCGAACCTGTAATGGCCATGGAGAAAACTCAGCCTGTTAAGGTGTCAACAGGTGGGGAAACGCTTTATGTTGGATATCTTGTCGTCATCTGTACAGTGGGTCTCACTCACTTCTTCACTTGGGCTGAACAAGATCATTTCAGAATCACTGCATGCACACGTGGAATAGTCACATTGCAAAGGGTACAATCTTAAGGCAAATTGGGCCCATTACTCATGTTACGCTAAAGCTCTTATTGTCTGACAAAATTAAATCTAGCAAGGTCCAATATTTCATGACTACTCTTCAAAAAATATTCCAGTGCATTTGACAAATGATATAATTTAGCCTGATTTGATTATTTCCTGGACAATTATCATATTTCCCCTTCTAAAATCACCCTAATCACTGCTAGGGTAATAAATCCTTTGCAAATTTCGTTTTGAAAGCTGGTTACGTGCAGCAAAAAACAAAAATATTGCTTTTTTATTACATTTTTTTTCCACTGTCGCTCAGCCCCTATTAGTCACTCACTCATTACATCAGTAACAAGCTCACATATTTGCTTATCTGTTTTGCTGTGAAGATCATACTGTACAAACCCTCTAAACGAACCATTACTTCCTGTGTTTGCCCAGAATGTTCTCTGGGCGTGGATGTGCAGGCAGATGTGGTCCTCCTGGTCGATGGCTCTTATAGTATCGGATTACAAAACTTTGCCAAGGTCCGCGCATTCCTTGAAGTTCTGGTCACCTCCTTCGACATCGGGCCCAGTAAGGTCCAGATCAGCTTGGTGCAGTACAGCCGCGACCCGCACACTGAGTTCGCCCTCAACACCCACCACGACATCAATGCTGTCGTCAAGGCTGTGCGCTCGTTCCCCTACCGCGGAGGCTCCACCAACACCGGCAAAGCCATGACTTACGTCAGGGAGAAGATCTTCATCCAAGCCCGTGGGGCACGACAAAACGTCCCACGTGTCATGGTCCTGATCACAGATGGAAAGTCATCTGACTCTTTCAAGGATGCGGCAACCAAGCTGAGGAGCACCGATGTGGAGATCTTTGCCGTCGGTGTGAAGGATGCAGTGCGGTCTGAGTTGGAGGCCATCGCTAACCCGCCGGCAGACACTCACGTCTACGAGGTGGAGGACTTTGATGCCTTCCAGAGGATCTCCAAGGAGCTGACTCAGTCCATCTGTCTGAGGATTGAACAGGAGCTGCTTAACATCAAAAAGAGGAGTAAGTTGAATGGCAACACATATTGTAGCTTCTCATTGTGAGCCACAGCATGCCCAACATATCACTACTCTGGTTTCGGTTTCATTCAGCAAAAAACACTTTCTATGGGCAATTTCCATTTTTCCCAAGTTCAGAATCTTACTGTAAGCCGTTATTTTATTAGACTTTACTTGCCTTAGTGGCAGGTTTCCAGCTCCCCGCGAGTCAGTAAAAATGGCAGCAAGCCAAAGCAATCACAAAAAAGCAAATTACAGCAGTAAAAGTCTTATGCAGAGTCTGATCTTTTTCACCTTAATAGGCTTTCAGACAAGCAGACACAAGCAAAACATTCTCAAGCTCACTTGAGCTTAGCTTGTCGACAAACACCAGGAAACCACATAAATGCAGCTCGGACAAGTTTTATCTCACCGTTTGCTACCATATAATTGTTTAAAACGATATAATAGCTGGGACAGCAGGGCTATGTTGGCTGTAATTTGGATTCGAAAGGCCACACAAATGTCTGACAGGCAGTAGGACTGAATACTGTAGTTAGTTGCATATCACTCTTAACACTGGGCTTATTAAAACTGACAGTCACAGTCCCAAAACACAAACCAATTCACTATTCACATCACACACTTGAAAACTGTATAAAATCGATTTAGTTTCTTTGGCTGAACGCATACGGTTAAGCAAAGGCAGTTTCAGAAGGCAACAGACAGGGAGGTGCAGATGTAGCGCAACAAAACTTTAGCACACACAAATTTACATTATAATGGTATCGTCCATCAATCCATCCATTATCCTTATTATGTACTAAAAAAATATCCCCAACCACATGTTTTGTGTTCCGCTTTTCGATGAGAAAGATTTGTAACACGCGGTCATTTGTTTGCAGGTCTGCTTCCACCTACAGACTTGACGTTCTCCGAGGTGACCTCCAGAAGTTTCCGTACCACCTGGGCACACCCAACCACCAATGTCTTGTCCTATCTCGTGCGTTTCCGCAAGGCCGAAGACGTCACTGGAGACTACATTTCGCTGGCGGTGCCCAGAGAGACCAACACCGCTGTCCTGCCCCATCTTTTCCCCGTCACTACCTACGAGGTCAACGTCTTTGCTCAGTATGAGAAAGGGGACAGTTTCCCGTTGACTGGTGAAGAGACCACCCTTGAAGGTGATGCAAATTTTCACAATCCTGAGTTGGTTCAGTGCAATGCGCTGTACTTTTAAGGTGTATTTCACAACTGTCTCGTTTAGTGAGGCTCTGCTCCGTGGTTCTCAAACTGTGGTATGCGTACCACCGGCAGTACATAGAGTGCCCCCCATCCACATATGCCAGATGACTCTAGAAATTTGGTGTATGCTCTGAGAAGTTGGAAAAATCTAATCAATACTATAGAAATATTTGAGCAGGGGCGTCTGGGTAGCATAGCGGTCTATTCTGTAACTTCCCAACACGGGATCGCTGGTTCAAATCTCCATGTTACCTCCAGCTTAGTTGGGCATCCCTACAGACACAATTGGGTGTGCCTGTGGATGGGAAGCCGGATGTGGGTATGTGTCCTGATCGCTGCATTAGCGCCTTCTCTGGTCAGTCGGGGTAGTCTGCAGCCCTCCCCGGATCGGCAGAGGGGGTGAAGCAACGATCGGTACAGCTTAGATTAATAGGGCAATTGGTCAAGTATAATAGGGGAGAAAAAAAAAGAGGGGGGGAGAAATATTTGAACAGTCTGAACTTGTGATTGACTTGACCAGTATAATCTGACTGTAATCATATTATCACAGCATGGTGCTAGAGGGCGATTATATTTGACATCACAGAAATCCATGTGTGCATTTTTTAGATTTTTCTGTGGCTTTGTAAATTAGTGGCATCTAAGATGATACTTGGATGCTTTAGTTTGATTAGATGTGTTTGAGAACCACTGCTCCACAACATGATAGTGATGAAAGTATTTTTTTCTACCAACCATTTAAAAAAAATTCCCTCTCTTTTTCAGAGCAAGGAACTGTGCGTAACCTTCGTGTAACAGAAGAGACCACGGACAGTTTCAGGGTGTCCTGGCAGGCTGCTCCAGGTGCGGTGATTCGGTATCGCTTGTCCTACAACCCGCTAAGTGGGGCTGGGGAGACACTACAAGCCCTGACCAGTGGACCCGAGACCACCATTGTTCTCAATGAGCTTTTCCCCATCACCACCTACCGAGTGTCCGTATTTGCTGAGTACGCAACAGGCCTGGGGGATGAGATGCAAGTGGATGGCACCACAAAAGAAAGTGAGTTAATTCAACTGAGTTAGTGAGTTAGTTCAGTTCAGTTCAATATAGTTGTGTTTATCTTGTATAGGGCAATTGGATTTGAAAATGACAATTAGAGTTGGGAAGTGGGCTACGGTTAGGGATCTAAAAGGTTATTTATTGTCATCCGGAGGCTAACTGCTAGATTTGTAATAACAATGAAGAAATTCCCCCTCCATCAAGATGCAAAGATTTGAATTCGCAGGCTCAGATCTTATGTAGCACAAACTGGCCTTGTAGTCGAGATCACCCAAGGTGAGACCAAGTCCTGACCAAGTCTTTAGGGGGGCAAATCCAAGTCAAGCCCGAGACTTTAAGATAGCGAGTCCAACTCAAAACCAATGGGGCTAAAACTTCTGTAAAGACTGACATTAGGACATTGCAAATCCAATTAAACAACAGGAGTAATCTACCATCATAGTGAAACTCAAAATGTTACGACACTGTAATATTCACTTGGGCTATTTTATCTCCTCCACCAAGGAAGGAATATTTCAAATTCCAGTTTTCCAATGTTTTGGAGACATGAATCAATAATATGAAGAAAAAAAAAGAAACAGTTTAGATGAGATTGCACTTAATTGATTACTTTAGTAAATTAAAGTCTTGTACTTGACTGGTCTTGAATGATTATCACGAGTCCACACTGTCAGAACTCGAATTGACTCAAAGTCGAATCTGAGTCTTTATGCTGTGAAGTCCAAAAATGTGACTGAAACCGTTAAAATGCGGACTCGAGACCAAGTCCGTACTCCAGCTCTACAACCCTGGTGGACACCACAGTGATTTGTCTTGTATTATGAAAGATTGGCTGATCGTCCTATGATTTCTTCTTCCAGTGCGTGGATCTCCACGTGACCTCCGTGTCTTTGACGAGACCATATCTACAATGAAGCTGTCATGGCAGGCCGCTCCTGGAAATGTCCTGCAGTACCGCATCGCATTCAAACCCGCCGACGGCGGTGAGAAGAAGGAGATATCTGTGAAAGGAGATACCACCGAGGCCACCCTCAAAAACCTGAGGGCCAATACTGAATATGAACTGTTTGTCACCGCTCGCTACTCTTCTGGTCTGGGCGAGCCTCTTCTCGGCACAGGAACCACTTTGGAAGGTAAAGACTTACTGGATCAGTTATTTAATGTTGACTTTAAAACCTCTCAGCATGAAATTGGTTCTCTTGTGGACGTGAGAGGGAGGTGTTAGACATGGCTTGACAACTGTATTTGTGTACTTTTTTGTTGTAAGAGGAGTAAAACCTCAGGGATTGCAAAGGGTTTGCATGTGCACTTATTTTGTCGGTCTCCAGAGTTAGATTTTGTTGCTCTTTAGCAGCATCTAGATTTTCTGTACGGTTGGAGAGGAGCCCGCTTGCTTCATGGCCTTCAGGCCAAGGCAAGCTTTAAGTTTGCAGGCTTAGTTGGGTATATTGGGTGTGTTTGGTGAGGAAAATGACTGGAATGTGGCACTTTATATAACTCCTCTGGCAAATACGCAGGCAAACTCTAGGTTAAGTTGGCTTTACCGCCCAAGAAGTCAGAGAGATGGAAATGGGTGGGGGTAGGGGGCTTGTAAACCTTGAAAACTCCTGAAATGGCCCAGAAAAGGCGTACAAAGCCACATGGCTGCTGGATCCAGGAACTTTAATACTCCTCCGTCTTGTCTTGCCAATGACATATGGTTTATAATTTCACAAAGGTTTATATGACATACGGGAAATGTTTTATAATAAACCTCAGATACTAGCCCTGACAACTGGCAAATCCTAAGGATTTGCAATGCTACTGATCTGATCTGCGGCTATCTGGCTGCAGTTTTGGTCAGCAAGCCCTGACGGCGAGAAAGGCCCCATCTCATTGTACTCCTCAAAAAGAGTTAATATCTGGAAATGTATGATTGAGGCTATTTTTCTCTGCATCGCAGACAGTGTTAGAGGGTGGACCTGTCCTACAAGGTGTAGTTTTAGACAAAAGGAACGTTTGTTTTTCTGCTAAGCATTTCAAGGGTTTGTTTGTTGCTGCAGGCTCCAGCATAGAGAGGATTGAAAGGCTAAATTCAGGCCCACACCAGTTTGAGCTGCGATCTGGGTGTGTGTTGGGAGAGGAGATGGGTTTGGAGCACTAAAACAACAACAAAGACAATGGCTCTCATTCATCAATCGTTCGTACATACAAATTTGTTCTTACACACCCATGGGTTTTTTTTTATAGGTCTTAAGATTATCTGACAGGCAGAAGTAAAGCCTGATGTTTATTTGTAATTCCTTCCTCCTAACAACTATTTGGCTACCTCTTACAACGAGCAGTCACCCAGGCTTGCAAAGACATCAGTGTGAGCCAACTGGTGTCTAAATTCAGGGGTTACCCAGGTCCTACCTTGGTCTCTGAGACAATCTTGAGAGCTAAAAAAATCCCATGGGTGTGTAAGAGCAAATTTGTGAGTACGAACGATTGATGAATGAGGCCCATTGAGTCAGTCAGTGAAAGACTGAAAGTCTCTCGCCCAATCCGCTCTGCTTGTGGCAGATAAATCAAGGGTTGCCAAATTTCGTATGACAGCAGACTTCCCGCTGCTTGGTGCTTGGATGGCAGCCGAGAGGCTGGTTATGAAGAAAGGTAAAAAGGCCCTGAAGTGGTCAATGAACTGAGGTGGGAATCGTGTTTGAATCTAAGTAAATGTACCCACAGGTTGGGTTTTCTGCCCTGATGGATTAGCAAACTTCTGTTTTGACCTCATTTAACGGTTCTGGGATTTACAGATTACAGAATCGGTGCTGTTTGAGTATTTGAAAACGCTACTGAGGTATACTAACTATTTTTCATGTGCTAAAATGAAAATAGTAACGTGGCTGTCTTCTCCTTGCTTCACATCTCTGACCATGGGCTCAGTGCAGCTCAGTTTGAATGTTGGCAGCGGCTTTAAAACGGACTTTTCTCTGAAAAGCATATTGATCCCACCAACATGCCAAAGCCATCCTATTCATCATAACAGCAAGAGTGAACTCCTTGTTTCTTAATGTCACCACCCTGCACTGCTGGCAGGAATGACGTCCCCGGTGCCGGGTGTGTCGCTATTTAACTAGGAAATTCACAGACGGCCACAGGGACCTGTGTGCTGGTTTGAATAAGAAGACTTGCACTCTTACTTTCGCCCTTGAACAAAGACTTCTGCTTCTATTTAGAAGTCACATTATGAATGATTTGTGTTTGATTATGTTAATGCATTCATTCATTATACTCACTTAATGCAAGTCAGGGTGGGGGTGGGGGGGGGGGCGGGTGTCTATCCCAGCAGGCAGTGGGGTGGGAGGCAGGAAGACATCCTTGCCAGGTCGCCAGTCCATCTTTGTTCTTTTTATGGACAATATTTGTTTCCACACATGAATCTGCGCAGTCATCAGCCATACACTCCCACTGGGCTAAAAAAAAAAACAAAAAAAAAAAACGCACACTGTACTCCGTGACAAAGCATTTTGTTTAGCTTGCTCTTCAAGCCCCATCCATGATGCCGGCACGCCTCAACACTGATCTCATTGTTTGGAGAGCCACTAGCTGTGAGCCACCGTCTCTGTGAAATAGCCCCCGTAGGCGAGAAAATAGTCGAGGAAAATCCACTCAGACAATGCCACTCCTTGTGGTTAAAGTGGGATGGTAGCGGACACAGAAGCCTTGAGTAAAGACTCCATATTTCGTCTGGTCCCGCTCAGTTGGAGTGACTAATTCAAAATAGCTCGAGCTCCAAGAAAGAGAAGGGGTTCATAGTTACTGCCACGATGCAGACATCCCAAATAGGAAAATCACACATTAATGTATGCTAGGAACATTTGACAAAAGAACACGTGGAAGGTGTTACCAAACTAGAGTCGGGGTTGAATGAGCTGTTTGTCCACTCCCATAGAGAACTGGTTCACTGATGGAGGAGATGTGACCTTGCGTCACATCTCCTCCATCAATGAACCATCATCTTCATTGTTCATGTCTTAACGGAGGATTTTGGTGTTTGGCAGCAGTGGTTGATTCGTCAAACAAAATGTAATGGGGACGGTGGGATCTGGTGGTGGTGGGCAGCTTTTACACTGCAGTCCTAAGCCTACAAGTTCTTAACCATGCAGGATTTTCCTACACCAAGTGTATTTAAAAGCTATTTGATAGCTCAGAAAAAAGCACGCCTCCGGTCTTATGGTTTACTTCTGACTATAGACTCTCCTTTTGTTCATAACACAGCCTGGTTTTTTACCGAATATTTGCCGGTTGTAGTTATGCGAAGATTTGCTTGACTTCCTCTGATTTATAACTTTATGAAATGAATACTTTGAGGGGGTTTTTCTTTGGCTGTTGGTCAGGCTGCGTAGTAAACTGTTTTAAGACTTCACTTTGGACTCTGGAAACGTAGAAATCTCCATTCGTCAGTATTTGGGGCTTTTAACAGACTAAATGATCGAATGATTAATTGGAAAAAGTAATCAATAGATGAATCAATTATAAAAATAATCATTAGTTGCAGCCCGAGTGAGTGTAATTAAAAAAAGTTTTCATTTTCTTTTGTACATTTATGATCCGGTTAGATGTAATCCAAGACTCTGAAATAGAGTTTGCCACAGTTGGGAAGTGAACGTGGCAGAACACCAGATGAAATCACAGCCGCTCACAGTTGTGCTTTTGGAAACTGGGCCCACGGCAACGCCGCGCTAAGCCAGCGGCGCTGCCCGTCAGTATGTCTCCGCCAGTCAAAAGGTCCTCTGAGGTAAAAGGGCAGGAAGGAGCACGGCTGGCGTGCAGATAGTGGACTCCACATCCCCACGGCGTTGACGTGCAGTCTGAGTGAACCCGAGCAATAAAGCCAAGAAACAAAGCAAGGACGGTTTAACCAGGACCGCCGGTGCTGAAACGGCACTTTTTAAAGAATAGGGGATTTCATGCTTCTTTTTTTTCTTTTCCAGGTTGTCGGTCTTTTTTTCCTCTGTCTAAAAAAATAAAAAATAAAAAATCATAAAACTACCTGAGTTTCAACCCATAAAGCCATAATACCCTAACTGATTAGACAGCATGACTCAGTACACTGTCTAACACTATTCACCTCTATTTTTAAGTGTTTTGACAGGGATAATTGTTTATGGATTGAGCATCAGCATATTTTCCTTTGGCACATACTGTATATATGACGGCATCCAATTATATCTTTAGGCTGCAGATATCTTTGGCTCTGAATGTAAAGGTCATGTTAACACATGTCACACAGGAGGCCTTGTGGAAGATCTTCCTCTGCGTCACCTGTGGTTTTGCGAATAAATGGGTGAGGTCTTGATGGAGGAATTTGTGATCTAGTCTTGTCAAAAGTCCTAATTTGAGAGCAGCCTCCCTACAGGGTGTGTATGTTGTGGAGGCCATATGGAGAATAAAGCCGAGACAATAGGGGTCTGAATGGAAACCATTTTAACCTGACATGAAGTGTGCAGGCCATATGTTGCAAATATTGTAATACTTACATTTAGATTGATTGCAACGGGCATGTAGTTGTTTATTTTAACGTGAAATTGAACAATGGAAGGCCTTTTGCAAAGGCATGGTTTTACATGTGAGCTACAACTAGTCACATTGCTGCTGTTTTGGCAGTGAACTCCAACTTGTTGTCAGGTCTGCAGCCCATGTGTGTTGTGCGTGTGAGTGTATGCCCTACTTCTTCAAATACGACCTTTTCCTAGCTTTGTTCTCAGTAATCAGGAGAATAGTGCCATTGTCTGCAGGAGTCATTATTGCGTGATCCTGCAACTCCTACCTCACGCACAGCCGGAAAAACCAGTCAATATCATCCCCTGATTTTTTTTTTCCCTTGGTGAAACCAGCTGTTTGGATAGAGTGATCTGGACCTTGAAAAGAGGCCCACATTGTTTGTCCATGACGGGTCCAAAATCTATCGCCATCAATCCCTGATTAAGTTCGATAGCAGTTCATACGTGAGCCCGGATTTCAAAATGCAACCTTTACTGTTTGGCAGATCGGCCTGTTACTGTTATTTATATGTCTACATGATTCACTTGAAATAGTGACCAATCCAATTCGTCTATAATGGATGAATGCTGGACAGGACATAGATGGACAGAATAAAGCAGCAGATTTGAGGTCTTTAAAACTGAAGCATGTCAATTCCAAGTCATTAGTCATCTCATTGGTGGCAGATTTGTGTGGTTGGTTTCTTCATCAGGCCTCATTCATCATTTAAGACCACCCGACTGTTTTGCTAGAGCTATGATTATACTATCATTAGATGCTGGTATTGAGGGACTCCGGAGTCTGAATCCCCTCTATATTCTGGAGGTTGCGTGGGAGAGTATGTGCGGTGGTCCATCACGCTGTGGCGGATGTGGCTTCCTTAAAATGCAGCCAGACCACAGTGTTGAGAGTCCTTTTCAACGGGGGACCTACGACTCAAGCCAAGCATGTGCTGTCTGCTCCTCATGAAACACCACCGCGAAATCCCTCTGTTTGAGCGACTGCACCTCCCAGCTCCCCCGCCTACCACTCGGGAAATACAAGCAAAAGAAGGGAGAGAAAGAGCAACATCTGCAATTGTAGCGAAACACACTTTTGTGGATCGGGTTTCTTCTGTTTCGATGGAAAAAGAAAGTGCTTCCGGCAGAGGTGCTGAGCCTTTGCGAGTTTGTAATTGGTTTTGCAGAGATATTTTCTTCAGGAGCCTCTCGACTCTGTGAGGGAGTAAATCACATGCTTCAGAAAAGACCCTGTGGGGTTAAAACGGAGCCAGAATGATGATTGTCTGTGGTTTATCGCCAGGCCTGTTCAGTTTGTCCATTTTGTGTCTAGCCCATTTCCTCTGAATTGTTCATGTATCTAGATTAGAAATCAGCACTTCCCTGGACAAATTAACTACCCCAGTGCATTCTCTTACATAGGCCTAACATGTGCATTTTAGTCCATATGATGTGCATTTAAAGCTAAAATTTAAGCAATATGTTTCAAAGTGCAGCATGCACTGTTTGGGCCTGCCAGTCCATATTGACCATAATAACACTTGTTTTCTGGTCCACAAGGACACTTGTTTTCCACTTCCATATATCGCACCCTTAAATACTGATATTATGCATATAGCTCACAGTTTCTCATCTCTGTTCTTCGATAATATGATTCCACAGAACTTGGCTCGCCCAAAGACCTGGTGACCAGTGATGTCACCGACACTAGTTTTGCAGTATCTTGGACTGCGGCACCCGGTAACGTCCGTCAGTACCGGCTCAGGTGGAAGTCACTGTTCACCGAAGAGTCCGGGGAGAAGATGGTGCCGGGAGACACGACAGCCACCGTCCTGGACGGTCTCACCCCGGAGACACGCTACCGGGTCTCGGTCTTCGCCGGCTATGGCCATGGCGAGGGGCAGCCATTGGTGGGAGAGGAAACCACAGATGGTCAGTCACTTTTTCTCCTTTAATACTTTCACCATATGCTTACTCTTCTCTCTTGTCACTTCTCTGCTTCGCCTTCTATCTCCCTCCGCTCTCTCTCTCTCCCTCTCTTTCTCCTTCCACTCCTTCTCTTTATTTTTCTTTTCTTTATCTCTGCCTTGCTATCGCTTTTCCTGCCTCTCCCTTGCTGTTTCCTCTCCTGCCCCTTCTCCCTTAAAAGTAAGGAGCAATGAAAGTATTTAGGTCAACAGCAGATGCAGACAACCCCTCATAACTCTAATGAACCTGACTAGACCAGACTACCTGGAAGAAAGGGACGGCCATTTAAAGGTGCACCACAGCGAAAGCTTCCATTAGTGCTAACTGTTTAAACGAGCATGTTTAGATGGTCATTTTAAAAGTTGGCAGTTGTGGCCCTGGACCGAGACTTTATTGCTCCAAGTGCACCATTACACCAGAAATTTCATTTGACTGCTAAGATGGAAACGTCTGCAGAATGCAGACCTTTTTAAGAACGAAAATGAATCATAGCAAGGACACTTCGTTTTCAGATATATCCAGGAAACAAGGTTTTTTGGGTGTGATATGGAAAAAGTGATGAACCATTGATGATTACAAGACATCCTCTGGAACTGAGAGATAACGTCATCGTTTTATAAAGGGGGGGGGTGTCATGGAGATACTTTTGCAATCAGGGTGATATAAACCTTGCATCCATTTTGATCTTTTTATGTAAGCATGCATACGATCGAGCATGTGTGTGTGTTATGTGTCCATGTAGACATGATGTAACGTCCAGCAGCACACCTGCTAAAAGTTTTCATGCGAGATAGAGGACATAGATAGGCAACTGGTGTTGGTTCCCCTGCTAATATCTGATGCCAAAATGAGGAAAACCCATTTAACAGAAAACTTGTTCCGTTTGGGAGGAGAAGGCTACATCTGTCATTTTGAGAGATGGAATGTGCTTATGGAAAAAATATGCCCAACCATCGTTTTTGTTTTATTAACTCTGGCAAGCGGGACTGGTGCAATATTTACCAAAAACAACCTTGAGGGAAACTCTTGTGGCTCGTATGGTTTATAACCACGATCACTTTGCCTTCTCTGCACCCATCATCTTTCCCTTTCTTTCCTTCGGCTCCTGGGAGATCATAGGTCCATTCAGGCCGAGTCACGCACTGCAGACTTGGATGCGCTATTTTTTTCCGTTCATAAAAAAAAAGAAAAGAAAAGAAAAAAAATTGCTGCCTCTGAAGTTGATCCTTCTGAATATTTTCCTCGACTCGTTTAGAGGGCTCTGACAATTCACACTTGCCCTTCCTGTTCTGAATAAAACACTCTTCTTTTTTTTGTTTTGTTGGTGCAATGTGGAAAAAGGAGAACTGTGGGGTTTCTCAAAATCCAAAAAAATTCTATGCTTGGCTCCAAAACCCGCCGACTAAACATGATCAATCTTGTAAAGTTGGGTCTGTTCAATGTATGCTTGTAAAAATCAAGCTGTAATTGTGTTGGGTTTGTATTCACAAGCATATGGAAACTGAACAGATACCTTAATGAAAGCCGCTGATGAAGCCATGCGTGTCCCCATTTATTTTACCCACCAGCAGGAGAGCCTTTCTCCTTGTATTTCCAAAGGTATATTGGAAATGTAGGTGGTACTTTGGCCCATACTCCATGTTATAAATGTGGCCAGCGAGTCCACATGCTACAGCCAGCCTCTCCATCCATCACTTTTCCTCATCTAACTTTCCTACTCGTCCGCCTACTTGCAGTCTCAGCTGCTGGCAAAGTGATCGTTGTCTCAGACGAGACAGAGAAGACCATGAAGGTGACGTGGCAGCCGGCGCCTGGCAATGTGGTCAACTACCGCGTTACCTACAAACCCAAGGTGGGAGGACGCCAGCTAGCTGCCAAGGTGCCCGGCGGCACAACCACAACTATCCTGAGACGCCTTACTCCGCTAACCACCTACGACATCGCCGTGTTGCCCGTCTACCGTCAGGGAGAAGGCAAAGCAAGGGAAGGGGAAGGAACAACACGTATGTTTGTCTCTTATTCACCACACCCCACATACGTTGCTTCAATCGGTCATCTGAAGTTATTGGGATATATGCATTTTTAGCTCTGGTACTCACAGGGTGTACACTTCCATTACCATGCCAAACATGTAATATCAACTCCATCAGGCCTATTTCCTTCTTCCTACCTTGTGTGGTTTCGCTATGTCCCTCTTCATTTGCCTGTATCATAGTGCTTAAAGGGGGAGTATTTTCTTAGATTTTTGACAAATTTGTATACAACTGTATGTGTGTGAAACATATCTGTGACATTTTTTCACCAAAAGTCATTTGGTTTCCAGTCCTCTACACCCACTAAATAAAACAGGCTGTTCGGGGTGGGGGTGGGGTGGGTAATAACATAATAAAAACATTATTCAAGAGCCGCTGCACCGATTGGCTGGCGGTGTTGATGGCCACGCCCCCTTTGCAGAAACAATAGTTAACTTGTGTAAAATTTGGGATAATTGTTCCCTGTGTGACATCACACCAAGGGGAAACTGAATACATTGTTGAAATGATGCTACACGGTCGCATTAAAAAAAGCTGGTCAGACAGAGAAAAAAAAACAGATTCATGCTTTCACAGCACTTAAATAACATCTAAGCGCCGTGAAAACATGTAAATGGTACTTCTCGCTGACAGCAAAATCAGCTCCGAGACTCGATAAATCTTGTTTTCCCCTTTTAAATTTTTGTTCTTGAAGATATTTACTACCTCCCCACCCAGTATCAAGTCCTTAAATATTTATTCTTCTGTCCTTCAGTGTCGCCTTACAAAGGCCCCAGGAACCTGCAAACTTCAGAGCCCACCAAGACCAGTTTCCGTGTGACCTGGGACCATGCGCCCGGGGACGTTAAGGGCTACAAGGTGACCTTCCACCCCCTAGGGGATGACATCGACCTGGGAGAACTTCTTGTTGGGCCGTATGACAACACAGTGGTGCTAGAGGAATTAAGGTGCTTGCTCAAATCTCTGTATTGACTTACATTGCAATATTTTTCATATCTCAGTTTCTTTTTTCCTCCCTCATTTTCACTCCAGTTTGGCAATTTGAAATGTAAATGCATTCAATGAACACCCTTGCAGTAGATGGTGGAAAAATACTGAAATTGGTTTGTTTTATCCTACAGAGCCGGTACAAAATATACAGTGAGTGTGTTTGGGATGTTTGATGGCGGAGAGAGTATGCCTTTGGCTGGCGAGGAGAAAACCACTCTCTCAGATGCTCCTGAGCCACCTCCTTATGAGGTACCAGGTAATGTCTCTTCATAAACGTGGCTTATTATTCTGACAAGACATACAAACCAGTATGTTCAGAGAATACGAAAGTTCAGAGGAACAGCAGCTGAGATTTGTTATGAATAAATTAGGGCAGTTGGCTCAAAATGATCAATCATCAATTATCAGTAAGAATATTTCTATCATGACAGGAACCATTCGATCATGATCTCCCTCCCTTCTGCAGTAAATGATAGAGATAGTACATTTTACTTAAAGCTGAAATCCGTGTTTTCCCCTGATCTGTCCCCCCATCTGTTAGCGAGAACAACAATCAAGGCGTAGCAGCCATTGTTGCTCGTATGCCGTCAGCTCAGCAGTAAAACAGCTCCTGCCCTTGCAGAAGTGACATGCACGGACCAAAGCTAACACACACAGTCTAATATATTACAAACTACATCAAACGCTATGGGAACACTGTTGTACTGTAGTATTGGTTGTAGAATTGGCGGATTAGCAGTTCAACATAAGCGTCGCCACATCGCCGTCTCATTTCAGTCCCTTTTTCCTGTTTGAGTTGGAGCAGGTTCGCCGCTGCACCAGCGTTCGTCGTATCCAGTCAAGCAATTTCAAGGGCGCTATATGGAGAGTGTCTGTAGCCACGATGCTGCCAGTTAGTGTTATGTAACCTGGCTGCATGGCCCAGACGGATAAAATAACTATTATTAATGGAGAAAAATCCCGGTTTTCAGCTTTAAGAAAATCCACTCTTATTCCACAGCTCATAAAGGCTGATTAGTTGCCCTAAATGCCATTCCTTAAAGCTAATTGTCTCACAACATAACAGATGTAATGGCATTCCCATATGTCTGCCTTCTCGCTCTCTCCGTTATGTACTCATGGTCTCGCTCGCTCTCTCTCTCTCTCGCTCTCGCTCTCGCTCTCGCTCTCGCTCTCTCTCTTTAATTTTGGTCTCGGGCACAGCTAGGGCAGCCCTGACCTGCAAATGTGTAAGCTATTTGCAACCCAGAAATATTTTACAACTTCTGCGAGTCGCATTGCAGCCGGCGATAGGTGCGAGGAGAGGAAACATGTTATGTGTCTGCTGGAAGGCTCCAGAGGTCAGCTTGACCGCTCAGCGGTCTAATGAGGAGCAGATAGACAAACAGTAAGGGGACCTCGTTCTCATGAGATAGAGGGCGTTGAGAGAATCCTGACACCCATATCTGGTCATCTCCTCCCTCACTCAGTTCTCACCAATGACCTTCAGCTATCAGTGTAATGAAAAGCATGCGCATACCAAAAGCCTCCTGTCGTAATCTAAATTAATATATTAATGTCTTGTTCCCCTCCTTTTGATGACCCGTTTGGAAATAGTTTTTACATTAGAGTTTTAATTTTTGTTGTATCCTTTTTATTTTTTTTCCTGCAAGTAATTTTGTTCTATCGAAAGCAGGTGACTTTCCATTGCATAAAAGGTAATGGATGTAATCAGCTAAATCAAAGTAAGAATTTGCCTTTTTTGGCCCTGAACAGAGGCTGGGATAGGATTTATTTAATGTGATTAAATGCATCCTGCAGGAAACGATGGGAATTTTTCAGTATTAAATAAATCCTTCCCTTCTCAAGTCCAAGATAGGTAGTTAGATAGTTTTCTTTATTATACAGGACTAGTATTAAACATATCCGACCACCTAAGAAAACTTTCCAGCAGAGGATTTCCAGTGCCTTCTCTCCTTTCCTCCCTCCCCGTCTCTCTCTCTCTCTCTCTCTCTCTCTCTCTCTCTCTCTCTCTCTCTCTCTCTCTCTCTCTCTCTCTCTCTCTCTCTCTCTCTCTCTCTCTCTCTCTCTCTCTCTCTCTCTCTCTCTCTCTCTCGCTCTCTCTCTCTTTCTCTGTGTCAGTATAAGCCAGACATCTGTTTAGCAGGGCTGGGAGTCAGGCCTCAGGGTCGTGGGTAAAAAGGGATGAACAAAAAAATAAAGTATGTGAATCAAACTTCATGTAACCTGTTTTCAATTGCAGACAGTGACAGGTTGCACAACATCTGCCTGTTGCCCCTAGCACATCTGCAGCCTACCTTTAGGCAGTGTGGATGGGATGCCTTCCAGACGCGGAGGGGCTACCGTGCTGCTATGGAATGCACAGTAACCTCTCACAAAGCCCAACTCCTCATATATCTCGGTTGGGTCGGGGTGTGCACACCTGACTGCCCTGTCGGGATGAGCTCCAGAGTAGCTCTGAAAAGAACAACCTTCCACCAAAAGTGATAAAAAAGAAGAGAAAAACTGCCTTGACACATCAGAAGACAAGAAGACGATAATTACGACACCTGGAAAATAAATGTGCTGTTATAAATACAGTTCAGAATGGGAGGAAAGAAAGGGTGGATGCTTTATTGCCTGCTTTTGAAGAAAATGAAAATGAAATATGTTTGCTAAGCAGTTTGGAAAATACCCTGGTCTCGTGTAGACAAGTTCGATGCCAGTAATGTCATATTATGTCATGTCTTTGACTTCTTCTCTGTGTCTTCTTTTTCCACCTCACACAACTCTTTGAGCACCTCCCAGTCATGATACCCGGTCACACACTCTTATTTTGAATATGAATGCCAGCTGAACGTGGAACTGTGTTTGATTTAGAGCTGTTAGTTTTGCTCTCTAGTTTGACTCTCCGCCCTATGACCTCCCAGATGTGGTTTGCAAAACCAAGGCCCAGGCAGACATTGTTCTGCTGGTGGATGGCTCCTGGAGTATTGGACGTCTCAACTTTAAGACCATCCGTGCCTTCATCGCCCGCATGGTGGGAGTCTTTGACATTGGGCCCGAAAGGGTACAGATCGGTGGGTGTACCCCAAATACACGCTCTCAAAGTCAATGTGTGGTTGATATCCTCTCTACATGGTGGGGTTGATGGGTGATATGTGACTCAGACTTTTTGGTGTGTTTTCTCCAGGTTTGGCTCAATACAGTGGAGACCCCAAGACTGAATGGCATCTTAATGCCCACAGAACCAGGGACTCACTGCTGGAGGCTGTGGCTAATCTGCCCTACAAAGGAGGCAACACTTTGACCGGTACTGTATGTAGTTACTGACTTACACAATGCTTCGACGATGTGACAACCCATCACAAAGCATCTTATATTTCTGTCAGTGGAGTGATATTACAGATGAATGCAGTTTCGATATGCAGTTTTGTGGGATCTTTTGTGGAAGCGGCACGATGGCGCAGTGGTTAGTGCTGTCGCCTCACAGCAAGAAGGTCCTGGGTTCGAGCCCCGGGGTAGTCCAACCTTGGGGGTCATCCTGGGCTGTCCTATGTGGAGTTTGCATGTTCTCCCCGTGTCTGCAGAGGGTTTTCTCCTTTGTGCACGATATTATAGTATATCATAATGTCTGTATAGCTGCTGGCTGCAGAGATTACAAGGAAACCGGTCTGTCTTCCTTGCAGGTCTGGCTTTGAACTACATTCTCCAGAACAATTTCAAAGAGAACGTCGGCATGCGGCCCAACTCTCGCAAGATCGGCGTGCTCGTCACTGACGGCAAATCCCAGGATGACATTATCGTCAATTCCCAGAACCTGCGTGACCAGGGTATCGAGCTGTATGCCATTGGTAAGTTAAGATCATTCAGGTAAACTTTATTCGGGTTTTGTATCAAAAGGCTTCTATTGGATGCTCACAGCAGAACCGAAGCTTCCAAACCGATCTTCATTAAGAAACGAGTAGATGCCTTTGTGGTGTGAATAACCTTGATTGCTTGAACCACCTCTTGATCTTCATCATTACCCTTCATATTGATGTGTATTATCTTATCCTCACCCAGTAATTTCGGATATTGTTCATCTGTAGGTGTGAAGAACGCTGATGAGAACGAGCTGAGGTCCATCGCATCTGACCCGGATGACATTCACATGTACAACGTGGCCGACTTCTCCTTCCTGTTAGACATCGTGGACAGCCTGACAGAAAACCTCTGTAACAGCGTCAAGGGGCCAGGTAAACATGTTGTTTAGCTTCAGAGTAATGCACTCAGCAGATACCTGCTGAAGAAAGCAAAGAAAGAAAAGGAAGTCATATTTTCTTTTCAATCAATCAATGACTGATCGTTGCTCTTTTCTAAGCAATCGGTGCTGTTTAGATAGCGCGGTCGCCAGCAGTTTGATCACAGCATAGGAAACCAATAGTAATCACAAATATTTTGAGCCAATTGCACCATTCCTGGATCTTTGATATACATCATAAAGACAAAGTACAGGACCTGCAGGCAGTTCCAACACATTTTGACCACTGTTGACGGCAACACAGAAACCTAACAAACAGCCGCCCTCGTGGAAATGATCACATTTCCTCTGTTCAGTTTCAGTGGTTTTTTTGCTCCCCTGGTCTGTACTTTAAACATGTCAAAGAGACGTCCTTTGAGGATTTCATTCATTTTGAGGGTAACTTCTTAGAGAAGAGGCAGCTTTACAGCCTCAGTGAGAAGAAGGACTTGTGTTGTCATCACATCTAGGTTTTTGGCTGGACTGGACCAGCGGGCCAGCCCTGCAAATGCGAATGCCGCCGACTGACTGAATGAGTGATCGTGTTTGACGTGATTGGGCCGCTGGGTCAGGTGACCACCAAAGTCACTGAAGTTACACGATTAATCAGCCAAGCGCCGCGTGAGGGAGAGTGTACAGTTAAAGCGCCATAAATAACCATTCTGACAAAAGGCTCACTGGCGAATTCACACGAGGATTGCGCGGCATTTGCAGCTGCTAAACCTGCACAAACAAGACAAGAAGAAACCGTGTAATTCTCAAGGCACCCGCAAAGAGGGAAATGCACCCCTAACTGTGCTGCCGAGCAAATAGCGTCTTGGTGCTCCGGTGCTATTTGCACGTATTTACATTAGGTAATATGCGTACATTTGGTGCAAAATTGGCCCTTTTTCTATGCAAATGAGCCTCATGCAAAAAAAAAAGAGTCCAATTCACAAACACCAGTGCTAATAGCCACTTGCAGTCAGAGTGAAGTTTATTAGCATCTCCCGAGAGTTGGGGGTAACTGACGCCTGGACTTTCCAGTGATCATGGCAGCAGTGATTGTAGTCAGGCGAAGGCATCGTCATGCCAGGTGTTCCCGTGAGTGGCTATTTTGATTTAACGGAGACCGAAATCATTCGCAGATACAGGTCGCCAGGTCAAACAATTCTTGCTGTAGTTGATGACATCAAGGATGACATTGAGCCTGCAGACTGTGTTCTTGGCCCAAAGCCACCATCTATACTTTGCCACATGGATAATTGCAGTCAGACGCAAAACAAGGGCAAATTGCACTCGGCTGCAAACCTTTATGGGCGTGTTTGCGCTGTAATATCATTCGCACAATATCTTTTTTGAACTGGACCTTGCAAACGAACACTGGTACGGTTCGTTTGTGGTGAGAAATTGATCTGACCCAACTGTAGGAAGCATTGCACAGATTTTGGATTAAACTGGCTCCCGTTGTCAGCTGTGCACGTCTTCTTCTTGTAGCATGAAGCAACACATTGTTCTCTAGACGTCGCCTTGAAGTGTGTTCAAATGTGCCGTTCTGCTCGCCTATTTTAGCTTGGTATATGGCTAACGATGACTGTAATTATGAACAAATGCCAATCCTGTCGATGATCCAATTTGGATAGCTATCCCGGAAGAAAAATAAACTCTCCTTTTTCTCCCCGCCAACCCTACGAGATTTCTGACCAATGAACAGAGTGACAGCTCCCATGTGGCTTTTGTTGGTTAGCTCGAAATTTTGCGTAGCAAGTCATCCACTGATTCAGACCAAAGCAAACAGGCTATTGGGTTGAAAGTGCCCTAGGTGTCTCCAAAGCAGTGACTGCCAGCTCAAGCATCGGAAGGAGGAAGCAATAACTTTTTCCTGTTATTACATACTCTGAAGTTCAAAGTCCCACATTACAACTTCTCCTTCCCTTTGCTTGCCCCTGAGAAGGAGGTGCCCCCGAGGCTCCCAGTACCCTGGTATTATCAGATGTGACCCACCACTCCTTACGGGCCACCTGGACTGCCCCTGAAAGCCCAGTGGAGAAGTACCGTGTGGAGTACATGGCTCCGTCTGGACGCCCACAACAGGTATAGACACACACCTTTTAGATGCAGCATACAAAAAAAAAAAGTTCTACACTACTTTTAAAGAAACTGCTGATGCACCATGAGTTCAGGTGGCACTCGGAATTGTGGGACGTGTAGTTCTGTTTGGACTGAATCTTGGCTCAGCTCCATCCACCGACCCACCGTGGCTGATATGATGGGGAAACTCCGCTTAAGTTGGTTTTGGCTTCTTACTATGTGTTTGTCTAATTATAAGACCAGACTGAGGGGCCAGCCCATAAAAACACAAAGCCCCGAGCTTCAGGATTACACAGCAAATAATGAATTGTTATTCATGTGTAACATTTCTGTCAGACAGCAGGGTGTTGGTCCCAGAATGTGGAATAGATCCTTTTTTTAGTGTCTGAATCTAATTATTTGGAAGATATGTTTGCTTTTTGTGCAGCTCCTGCTGCTTTGCCTGGTAATAGCCATATTGGATGAGGTTTTATTTTTGTTAGTTGATCTGGAACTGAATCGCACACTGGTTTTGGATTCAGCTGAGACTGGTCAGCGGGTTTTGTGGTTTTATTTGGAACTCTATATGAGAACCACTTGCACAAATGCTGAAAAAAGATAGAGCTTTTGTTTGTTGTGTTGGTTAATGGATTATCATCCGACCCTAAACACAGCACGGTCCATGTTCCTTTATGGTTTCACGGGGCTGAGACCCTCCTCTGCCACTCTTCAGATGTGCACATATGCAGTCTCACGCACACACACACACACACACGCACACAAACAGAGGCACACAAACACATAAATAGGAACAGCCACGGAGGCATAAACTCGCTAAAGAATATACACAAACACATGTGCTTTGTTGATGATGCCGCCCAAAAGCTGAAGCTTTAATATGGAAATTGTAGCACGCACTTGCATTTGTTTACAAATGTGTGTGCATGCACACACACACACACACACACACACACACACACACACACACACACACTTGTTTACCATGCTGTAACATTTCCCTTGCTATTAGGTGGTTGTGGATGGCCCTGAGACCACAGTGGTTCTCCAGAGCCTCAACCCACTGACAGAGTACCTGGTCAACGTCTACTCAGTGGTTGGAGAGGAGAGCAGTGAGCCACTTAAAGGATCCGAAACCACACGTAAGTCTTTACTTTCTGCCTTTTTTGTTGACTTCTCTCTACATCCTCATCTATTCAGGCTAACATGGCTTTGGATATGGATTAGACTTAAAACTCGACCAATGATTCGAGATGAAATGGTTTCTCTGGGCGTCCGGGTAGCGCAGCGGTCTATTCCAGGGCTATTCCGTTGCCTACCAACACAGGGATCTCCGGTTCAAATCCCCGTGTTACCTCCGGCTTGGTCGGACGTCTCTACAGACACAATTGGCCGTGTCTGCGGGTGGGAAGCTGGACGTGGGTATGTGTCCTGGTCGCTGCACTAGCGCCTCCTCTGGTCAGTCGGGGCGCCTGTTCGGGAAGTGAGGGGAAACTTGGGGGAATAGCGTGATCCTCCCACATGCTACGTCCCTCTGGCGAAACTCCTCACTGTCAGGTGAAAAGGAGCGGCTGGCGACTCCACATGTATCAGAGGAGACATGTGGTAGCCTGCAGAGCCTCCCTGGATCGGCAGAGGGGGCAGAGCAGCGACCGGGACGGCTCAGAAGAGTTGGGTAACTGGCCAGATACAATTGGGGAGAAAAAGGGAAAAAAATCCCACCCCCCCCAAAAAAAAGGTTTTTCCAAATATGTGATTCCAAGAGGCTTTGCACATTAGCTAATACAGATACTTGTCACTGTCTGTGCTAACCAAGCTAGAGTTCTGCAAGGACTTGATCTTGAACCTGCAGCATTTACAGTATGAATAAGAACTTCCTCTCATGTCAACAGTCATCAGAAAAAGTCTTGCCGTGGTTGCATAACACACGAATAAGTGGGGTTCCTGTGTGGTCTCTGTTAATCAAGTGTTCAGAGAAAGATTATTGTAGTGGTGTTTATGAAAACCCTATGTGGCTGTGTAAAGATAGACTTTGCATAATTCAATTAAACGAAAGCTCAGAAGCGCTCAATATAATCACCCTGAGGTTTTGGGGGCGGTGCAGATTTCTTTCTTTGCTTCTTTTGCTTGTCTTTTCATGTGTGCACTTTGGAGAAGCGCATCTTCCACGGCTTGAGATATACATCTCTATAAAAGAACATTAAAAGGAACAGTTATTGTTGAGTTTTTACGATGTTGAATGGCACACTAAATCAGCCTGACTGGCTCTCTCTGAAAACATGTGGAATTGCTGGGACAAATATGATCATCCCACACAGGTCTGTGTTTAGGCTACACATGTGCATCTATCAAGTCATCCTCATCGTAAATCAGTGCATATGTACTGTTATACATGTGTACTGCACAGTGATGCAGAGCACATGTGCATCAGTCAAGTCATCCTCATCGTAAATCAGTGCATATGTACTGTTGGGCGGCACGGTGGCCCAGTGGTTAGTGCTGTTGGCTCACAGCAAGAAGGTCCTGGGTTCGAACCCCGGGGTTGTCCAACCTCGGGGGTCATCCCAGATCGTCCTCTGTGTGAAGTTTGCATGTTCTCCCTGTGTCTGTGGTGGGTTTTCTCCGGGTGCTCCGGTTTCCCCCACCATCAAAAAGACCTGCATGTTTGGGTTTATACTCCTGTCTGTGCCCCTGAGCAAGGCAATGGGAAAAGAACTGGGGTCGGTCCCCGGGCGCAACATGAAGGCGGCAGCCCACTGCTCCTAGTTACCCAGATCACAGCTAGGATGGGTTAATTTGCAGTAACTGAATTTCCCCAAGGGCATTAATAAAGGAAACTTATACATGTACACTGCACATTGATGCAGAACACAGGTGCAAACACGTTTGACGATCTATCATTCATCATGCCGACCCCCACATATTTTTGCCGTCTCACTTCCTATCCTGTCCATCCAGTGCCCCTGAGTGCCGTGAGGCAGATGAACGTCTATGATGCGCAGACCACCACCATGCGAGTGAGATGGGAGAAGGTTGATGGTGCCACGGGCTACATGCTGCTCTACAGCGCAATCAACACCACACAGCCCGTTGCTGAGCAGGAGGTAAGATCGACGCCCTTTAGGAGGAAACACACCCATCCACACATGTCAACACATAGGAACACAAAGACCGTGTCATCTAGCCAACCATCTGTAGAATATAATATGGTTTCGGTCATAAGGGTATCCACATAGCAAGGCAGATACGCATTCATGCAAATCCATCCATGAGTAAATTCATCTATGTGCGCACACACACACACACACACACACACAAACTCAGTCAATTATCAAGGGTTTCCAAACTCCTGTCAGCAATTACTGACAAAATACAGATGTCACACACTGTAATAACATCTTACAAAGCCACCAGTGTTTGCCTCCACCATGAGACAGACAGGGAAAGAAATGGAAACATAGGATAACAGTATTGCACACAAAGGGGTGGATGCACCATGAGCTCACTCTGCACAGGGAACATCATCTTTTTTTGTCTTTTCTTTTTTTTCATGAGTTGTCAAACCCAAACTGTCAAATCCAGTTCTGGCAGATCTGCTGCACCAGAACGCTCTCAAAAGTGTCTTTACTCAACTGTCTTTTTCTAAAGTCACTGAGGAATCCTTGTCATCAGCTTCGCCCCGTCACCTTGTCTTGTTCTGTTGTCTGCTCTCCCCCGCAACACAGATGAGGGTGGGATGGGACACAGCAGATGTCCAGCTGGTGAAGCTGCTCCCCAACACAGCCTACAGCATTTCCCTTTTCGCCCTGCACGGAGAGTCAGCTAGTGAACCGCTCACCGACCAGGGAGTCACCTGTATGTGTTTTAATTGGATCACCGGTTGAACTTTTTGATTTTTTGATTTTTTTTGCAGTGCATGCACCATAAAACCGACAGGGCTCAGCGTTTAACAGCGATGGCTTTCAGTCATCTACGTCATGTGTGCTGGTGGACAAAAATTAAATATGAGTTCCTGAGTTCACAGCTGTGTGCAATCAGTTAATCATAGGAGTCAAGTGGCGTAATCCAAGTGTAAAATGTATTCTTGTAGGAATTCTTGAGGAGGAGTTGGGCCCAAATTATCATGCATGTATTTATAGATGATTATATGTTATTAAAGACCCAGTCCAGTGATTTTAATTCAATCAGACAAGTCTTATGATGGACATTAATATCGGGGCTGTCTCGTGTCTGTTTTAGCATGGTGCTGAGTTCACAAGGTCTTGACTGATGGCAGGCTAGTTTGCGAACTTACATGTTGTTGCTAGGCAACTATTTGAAACAGAGTGACTGATGGACTAGCGGTGACGATTAATTGACTGTCCTATCAAATCAGAGTACCAAATGATGTAATTTATCATTAGAAGCAGAATGGTTTTAATTACATTACAGTTAATTACGCCGGCAACCCAGGGGATACTTTTCCAAGGGGCTTTAGTCGTATTTTCACAATGGCGGTTCGAACATTTTAGGTAAATTTATATTGAAAAACCCTCTGTTATAAAATACATCAAGATTAGAAAATGTGGTAACTGAAGCTTGCATCTATAATGCCCTATAAGCATCTATAATGCCCTATAAGCATCTATTGCATCTATAACGCCCATACTGTCCTATAGTGTGTATTACAATGACTAACGGCTATGGCTGAAGACTGTAAATTGCACTGAAGTCTCATCATGCATCTCTACAAAACTTCAGCAGAACAAGTTGGCTATGATGCATTATGACATTTGACAGATAAACAGGCTAATGATGACATATTCATAATGCATAAATCCATTTTAAATTGACATAATGTATCATAAAGGTGGTTATGAGGTGTTGTGAGGGCGTATACATGGTTATAATGAATCTTACAATGACTTATAGCTACACTTATAGGGCGTTATAGATGCTTATAGGGCATTATAGATGCAAGCTTCATAGAAAGTGTTACCGAAAATGTGATTTTCATTGGACTGGAACTTTAAATATGCAATGCCAGACAGGATGTTTATGGTATGTATGTCTGTTTGATTGGCATGGACTCAACTTCTTCTAATCTTTAATGGCTAACCATTGTCCTATCAAAATCTTTGCAAGCTAACCCTGACCTTCCTGTGCCTTGTTCAGTGCCCCTGTCCCCTGCGGGTGAGCTGAGGGTGTTCGATGTCACCCACAGCACCATGAAACTCGACTGGGACGCTGCGCCTGGCCCTGTGCGCAAATATCTAATCACCTACAAGCCCGAGGATGGAGAAGCTAAAGAGGTGGGCTTGGTTTCCATACGTGCATGACCCCATCCCCTCTTTGGCCTTGTAAACTCTGTTATTGTCATCAACCAACCATTACCACTGGTCTCAGTGGAACTGACCTTTCCAGAAATTACACGTAACTCCCTCCAACTCAGGCTCTATGGTGCTGTAAAAGCCCAAAATGGGTGTAAGCAAAGATGTCAGAATCTTAAGCCAGGATTTCCTTGCTTTGACCAGTCCACCTCCTTCAATTCTGCCTTATGTCCTTGTGTGTTGAACCTGTTTTCTGTTTGACCCATTATGTTTGGTAGTGATGAATGTATATTTATACTTAAGACCGGGCTGTACATATAATAGCTCACACAGCATAATAGATAATACAGCTGATTTGTAGAGGTGGGGGCCGGAGTTGTGGGTGGGCGGGGGGGGGCTCGATTATTGATGGACAGGTCACAGTGCAGGAAGGATATTTTATGGTCACATGTCCCGCATTGGAATTTCTTGGACGACTGTGACAGGTTCTTGCGTGGGCCATTTGCTACATCCTCGCGTATAAATCAGATGGAGGTGAGCCGCCTATCTCCTTGGTGGGAGCTAAAAGATGAAAAACACATATGGTAAACTGACGCAAGGGCTTAAGATTTGAATGTGAAGCCTGGAAGCGTTGAAGAGGAAGCGCTTGCTTTGCCCAGAAAGTAGCAGTGTCTCACCTATGACCTGACAGATATGTAATAACACGGAAATCAATTAGCGACAGCACAACGCTTGAAAAAGAGAGCTCAACCCCACTTCTTTATCCAGGAAAAGATTCACTGCAGAGTTACAATCCTCAATATAGCATCCAAAGTTTCGATTTGGATTTACAACTTGAATGCAAAAACAAAAGACCAGACGAACGAGATTTCCAATCCATTCTTAAAAAATGACTTGTTCCTTGAGCTCTCGGAGTTCCCTGATTTAAGCTCAGCAGAAAGGAGAGTGGTGAAGTCAAGATTGTGTTTTCCATGTACCCTCAGGCTATTTGATCACATGCATGTAGTTATTTTGTTGCTGGTGAGTGTCTTGTTTGTTTCCATTCTCCTTTGGATGCGAGCGTGAACCACTTCAAGTTTACGAGTATCAGGGTCCCAGCGGATCGACCAGAGTTCTTGGACACTCTCACTGAGAATGGAATGAGATTTCACAAGACTTAAAGGCAAAACTCTGGCAAAACTCTGGCAAGACGGGTGTGGATGGGAAAACATTTATATTTCCAGTCATGTCTAGCATAGTAAAAAAGACTGTTTTCAAAAGCAAACTTCTGAATATAAAGCAAACTTTTGAATCTAGGAACTAAAGATCAGAATCACTTTGTGATATCAGTGGAGTAAATTTGTTTGGTCGGTCCACAGCTGGAAGTCCCTGGAAGTTTGACCACCAGGCAACTCGACAACCTGATCTCACAAACCGAATACAGCCTGGCTGTTACACCTATGTATGACGAGGTATCTGCTCTGCCGATGCTGGGGGAAGCCATCACTGGTAAGAGTTGAAAACACATAACTAATCACCATTTTAATTATTATAACAATGGCAGTGTACAAATTAGCCTTCATTGTCATGGTGACAGAGATCATGTTGGTTGAACATCTCTTCCTTGCTATCCAACATTCTCACTTTTTTCCCCCTTCTTCTTGTAGATGTGGTTCCTGCCCCCAAGAACCTGCGCTTCTCAGAAGTGACCCAGACCAGTTTCAAAGCCACCTGGGAGAACGGCGCCCCTGACGTGGCTTTATACCGCATCGGCTGGTCCAAGAAGGGAGACAACAACTTCGAATATGTAAGAAAATACCAGCTGTCCGAGAAGGTTTTTTTCTGTCGTAAATCATACGTATGAGTTCTTGATGATTACCACAGAGAGGATTTTGGCAGTGGTTTGATGAAGCTCTCCTGTGGAGCCACACAGAACATCTGAAAAACAGGCCCCCTCAAACACCGGTCATAATCATAATACCACAACCCAATATAGTTATGGTGTGTATATGGTGTGAATCTCAGCCAAGGACACACTCCCACCTACTGAATGCTGTTTCTGTTCTCCTCAACAGGCCATCCTTAGCAGCGATGAAACTACCCGTTTACTGGAGAACTTGGAGCCAGACACACCCTATGATGTGTCTGTCACTGCCATCTACCCTGATGAATCGGAGAGCGAGGACCTGCTGGGCACCGAGAGGACACGTAAGTCAAACACGCTGGCAGCCGTGCGACATTTGTCTCTGCTACTTGAAATAATGGAGTCTCTAAAGGAAAAGTTGCAATGAAGTCCCTCTCAGGTCAATTTTAATTTAACTGAGAGCTACTTCAAGTCCAGTCACGCTTCAGTCTTTTGCTAATAAAAACTGCACATCCATATTGTCACTGTTCCCGGCAAGAAAAAAAGCTTTTGTCTTGAGGCGTCCTGGTAGCGTAGCAGTCTATTCTGTTGCCTTCCAACACGGGGATTGCCCGTTCAGATCCCCGTGTTACCTCCGGCTTGGTCAGACATCCCTACAAACACAACTGGCTGTGTCTGCAGGGGGGAAGCCGGATGTGAGTATGTGTCCTGGTCACTGCACTAGCGCCTCCTCTGGTCGGTCGGGGCGCCTGTTCAGGGGGGAACTGGGGGGAATAGCATGATCATCCCACGTGCTATGTCCCCCAGGTGAAACTCATTACTGTCAGGTGATAAGAAGTGGCTGGCGACTCCACATGTATCGGAGGAGGCATGTGGTAGTCTGCAGCCCTCCCTGGATCGGCAGAGGGGGTTGAGCAGCGACTGGGACGGCTCGGAAAATAGGGTTATTAGCCAAGTACAATTGGGGGGGGGGGGGGCAAAAAAAAAGCTTTGGTCTTGTTTTTGACATTTCACTTCATTTGATTTCATTGATATTTTACACTGTGGATGACCAAGAGAAGGTACTATATTGGTTTAAATTAAAAGTGCCAAATGAATGAATGATTTGTTTCCCTAAGTGAGTGAGATGCAGGGATTGCTCTGTGTGTATGTGTGAAATGTTGGATAAAGGGTGTATCCATTATGCCTTTTTATTTCTGCCTCTATAGTGCCCAAGCAAACTGGTCCAAGTAAGTATGTGTGTGGTAAACCAAGAGGATGGTTTCATTCATTTTTTTTCCTCCGAATGATGTAAAAGCATGTGTCATTATTTGGCCCAGTCATCAACGCTGTTGTTCATCTGACCGCCATCATTATGTCATCGAGCAAGGCACTTAACCCATACAACGCTCCAAGGATGCTGCATTGTGGCTGACACAGCCTTTTGTGTTGTTGTTTTTTTTTTTTGTCCATCTGTATGTTTATGTGTGTCCATTTGTCCCTGCCTATAATCCTTAGGTTGCTGCAAAAAAAAAAAGAATTTTTTTTTTGTCCAGACAACTTAAAGGGTTAAAGAAGAATTTCAGTCATGCATGCCCTGCAGGACAGGGTCTCTGTACCCTTACCCCATGTTCTATAATCACAATCATCTTATCCATCATTGCTTCAAACCCATTCCTCTCTCACTCCATCCATCTATCCATCCAGCCATCAGTCATCCATCATTATCCATCAGTTGCCCAACCATCAATCCATTGCTGTTCCAGAAAACCCAGCCCTGCTTCAGAAAAGACAAAGGAGGAGAAGGAGGAATGTCTTTTCTTCTTTAAAGCTGCAATCCTTGATGCAAACAATTGACTTTGACCCTTATTTTGGAATTAGGTTAAGATGTGAGCATAACCTATGCACCAGATGCACCAACCAATGGGTGGGTCTCATTCCATTGTCATAAGCAGCTTATAGATTCCTCAAAATATGGAGGGCAGAAATCACCATGTGACTTCCCTAGAAAATCAAGGATTGTTTCTTTAAAAGTGTGTATAGGGAAATTGGCGAGCATCGGCTGTTACGAAATATGAATGACTACACATATTTACATGGTTGTAACTGTAATGTGTGTATGTGTGCGCGCGTGTGTGTGTAATTCCAGTACCCAACGCACCTCCCACCAACCTGGTTGTGTTCAACGCCACCACCACCAGCCTGAACGCCAGATGGAATCCTGCCCCGGGTCGCGTCCAGACCTACAAGATCACCTACGTCCCCACTGCCGGAGGCAGAACTCAGACGGTAAGGACCATCACCAGACAGACAGAGACACACACACACACACACAGATACTGTGTTTACACAGTGTAAACACATCCTCACACAACACGCATGAGATAAATGAAGATACTCATATCTACATGTTTACTGAATGGAGTCAGTGTCTTTTTGGCTGACAACCCAATTTTCGGTTTCGACCCGTGTAGATGAACATCCAGACATTTGTCATTGTTTTCAAGTAAACATTCACCAGCGAGACCCACCCCGTGAACAGATTAAGCCATACAAAACGTGATATACACACATATATACACAGGTAAGGAGAAGCAGCTGCATCTAAAATCCCGCTTTTATCAAGTTTCTCCATGACTTAATCGGTCACTTTCATCAACCTTTGGGATGAAGGTCGAGCGTTCTTTAACCTTCATAACTACGAGTTCATAGGAAGCAAAAAGAGCTTCACAGAAATCGCCAAAATAACAGTGCCTAATGACACAGCTTGAGAATGGCGAACATGTGCGTGTGTGTTTGTCTGTGTGTGTGTGTGTGTGTGTGGGTGTGTGTGTGTGTGGGTGTGTGTGTGTGTGGGTGGGTGTGTGTTGATGATGGAACGCTATGACCCAGCTAGATCGGTGTATGTTTATGTAATGAGAGCGTCTTCTGCCACGGGGGTCAAATACTGTAGTCTGTGTTTACAAGGTTGCACAAAATTGTCTGGTTTCTTTGTGGCTGTACTCACAAAGCCTGTCTGCTAGCTCACTGATGTTTCCCCTGGTTTATATGGCCCAGATGTTTAGGCTGCTGCTTAGTATCCAGCGTTTTGTCCTGCTGCAGACAGCAGTTAACAGTTATCGCTTTGAAGAGCAGCTTTTTTTTTAGGGCTTAGTTTTTTGTTTTTTTTCGAAGTTCTTTTCAAATTTCAACTTCACAATGTCTTCAAAGTTTACCTCTTGGGTGTCCGGGTAGCGTAGCAGTCTATTCCATTGCCTACCAACACGGGGCTCGCTGGTTCGAATCCCCGTGTTACCGCCGGCTTGGTTGGGCATCCCTACAGACATAATTGGCTGTGTCTGCAGGTGGGAAGCCGGATGTGGGTATGTGTCCTGGTCGCTGCACTAGCGCCTCCTCTGGTCGGTCAGGGCGCCTGTTCAGGGGGGAGGGGGAACTGGGGGGAATAGCGTGATCCTCCCACGTGCTACGTCCCCCTGGTGAAACTCCTCACTGTCAGGTGAAAAGAAGCGGCTGGCGACTCCACATGTATCAGAGGAGGCATGTGGTAGTCTGCAGCCCTCCCTGGATCAGCAAACGGGGTGGAGCAGCGACCGGGACGGCTCGGAAGAGTGGGGTAATTGGCCAGATACAATTGGGAAGGAACAGGGGGGGAAAATCAAAAAAAAAAGTTTTCCTTTGGACATAGGATGGAATGTTATTTTTCTTTTCTTTTTGATTGGAGGAAACGTAGTGGTACTGATTGCGCCGCTGATACCATGCTGAAAAGTTGAGACATTGTCGAAAAACTGGAAGCAAACAGTTAAATCTCAGCCAAGTCCCCTCAGGTTGCCATCAGGGGTTTCAACAAGTATAGTGAGCCTGAGGTCAGTTTTACACTGTTTAATCTGGGACAACGAGTGTGTTTTAGGAAATGACCGACACACTTTGCGCTTCTGTACAAGGAAAGTTGTGATGGTGCCGCATGACGAGACCTCCCTCTGACCGCTGGCTTCATATGGACGGCTGATAAGAGTCGTCCCCAGACAATTGATGGCTGGCTGTTAGGGACCAAAGAGACTTGTTGTGGATTGGAATGGACAGATATGTGCACTAAATACAGTCACACATCTATCTACTCGGCCACATAACTCAGCCCCGGCCCTCTCCCTGCAGCATCTCTCAAGCCAAAAGCAACGCAATAAATTCAGCCGCCACTCATGCCTGTTATGATAAGACATCCAACTGTTTTCGGCTATTAAAAGACATATTTAATTTGGCCGGTGCACACTGTAGTATTGACATCCAAAAATGCTCACATCATTTTTTCATAACCCTTAAGTTAAATATTGACAGCCTAATATTTCTCAAGTAGAGTTTTTCCATCAGATTGTTGACAGCAATTTTGTGAACTAGGTTGGAAATTGTTAAACTCTACCCCGATTTTCTCATCGTGGATTTAAAGACACATTCAGGGGCGTCTGGGTGGCGTAGCAGTCTATTCCATTGCATACCCACACGGGGATCGCCGGTTCGAATCCCCGTGTTACCTCTGGCTTGGTCGGGCATCCCTACAGACACAACTGGCCGTGTCTGCGGGTGGGAAGCCGGATGTGGGTGTGTGTCCTGGTCATTGCACAAGAACCTCCTCTGGTCGGTAGGGGCACCTGTTGGGGGGGAGAAGGAACTGGGGGGGAATAGTGTGATCCTCCCACGTGCTACGTCCCCCTGGTGAAACTCCTCACTATCAGGTGAAAAGAAGTGCCTGGTGACTCCACATGTATTGGAGGAGGCATGTGGTAGTCTGCAGCCCTCCCCGGATCGGATTGATGGGGGTGGAGCATTGACTGGGACAGCCCAGGCCCAGGGACCATGGCCCTGCCTGGAGCAGCAACCGAGGAGGTAACACCGAGGGCGTTTTGATAGGACGTGAAAGCGGTGCAGGCTAAGCTAACTGCTAGCCAATGCAGACCAGCAGTTCCGATAACACCGAGGGCGGTCTGGCGGCGGCTTCGACTGGCGTTGACTGTGGTGTTTTTGGTGTCGTGTGGAGTACGGGGAGGTGTGTCGAGGGTGTCTGGCTGGAAGAGCTGGCATTGGATTGGCTGGGGGAGCCTGGTCTGCTGTATCCGGTGGGCCCAAGGACCATGGCCCTAGCTTGGAGCTGCGCAGAGGTGGAAGCACCGAGGACGGTCTGACAGGATGTGGAAGCGGGGTAGGCGAAGCTAACTGCTAGCCCATGCAGACCGGCAGTTGCGACAGTATCCTGGCTGGCGTTCGTGCCCTTGGACAGCGATTTTATTTATTTATTTTGTTTAGATATATGTGTTAGTTAGCATGTGTGTTAAGTTTTTGTAGTTTTTGGATATGTGTTTTTGTCTTCATGTTGTACTGCTGTGGACTGGGGGGAACGATATTTTGTTTCATTTCATGTACGGAAGTACATGAAATGAAACGACAGAAGCGTTCCTGATTCCTGAATTCAACAGCCAATTTAGCTTTATAGCCACTAAACTATTGAACCATTGTGAAAATCCTGCACAATTAACAAACAGTGAAAACACGTCACTTACCTTGCAATGTTAAGGTGGGCAAATGCATTACCTTATATTTCACCTTGAAACTTGAAACTGATTTTCATCATTAGGAAACGTCATTAACAAAGTTTCTTAGTGTCAGTAATATACTGTATAGGTTAAAATTATTTGTTTTTCTCCCAACCAGACTCAGGTCGGAGGTAAGAAGAATACGGTCCTGCTTCCCAAACTGACCCCCAACACCGAGTACTCCATCAGCGTGGTGGCGGTCTACCCAAGAGGAGTAAGCAGGGAGCTGAAGGGCCCTGGCAAAACCAGTAAGTACCCATGTCTTACTCATATCAGCACAATATTACAAAGATATCACAAACATGGTTTTGTCTTTTAGTCCAGTATTGTAACTTGATAATAAATTTAATTTTTGGAATTTTTTCTTTTTTTGGGGGGGGGGTCAAAAATATTCTCAAAGGACAAATATCTAAAGTCTGGATAGCTTCCAGGATCCTACAGTGAATATCCACAACTGATAAACTTTGAGACAATTTTTTTTAGGCTGACCATTACAATGTTACTGTTTCTGAGTATATCCTGCTACCGTCCTTCCATACTGGGTTCATACATACAGTCATAAAAGACCTGGAAAAGTCTGCAAATTTGAAATATACTGTTTCCAGGCCCTGGAAAAGTTACAGAAAATTGTTTCTTTTGGAAAAGTTTCAGAAAAGTCATGGAAATCTGACGAAAGCAGATGCAAAGCAGAAGCAACAACTCTGTTAAAGTTTGATTGACCATGATAAAAACACAGTAACATCGTGTCTGGACTTTGAAATTCCCATTGTGTGTGTGTGCTACAGTTTGTCTCAGTATGCTAACCTGTGCCTCCACTAGCTTATTTTCCTATCCATTAGCTAGCTAGCTAGTTAGCTTGCCAGGCAAGGGCAGTTTCAACAATCAATGGCTTCAAATGGAACAAGTACAAATATGGCTCTTAAAAGTTGTGGAAGTATAGCGGGTCAAATACAGCATTAACACAAACTGTCTTTCACATCATATATTTATTGTTAACAGACCCCTTTTGGTAGCAACTTTAAAAAACGGTTTCTTGTGGTCACAGAAATTTAAGCTGAAACTTATGAAGAAGTAATGTAAAAGTCGTTGAAAACTGTTGGTGAAAAGGTGTATGAACTCTGTCCATAGAGCCTCTGGGTGGTGTGAGGAACCTGCAGGTCACTGACCCAACCACCAGCACCTTGAATGTCCAGTGGGAGGCGGCCGAGGGAAACGTTCGTCAGTATAAAATCTTCTACGTCCCAACCGCTGGTGGAGATGAGGATATGGTAAGTTGGTTGGTTGGTTGTTGCTATAGGACGACCAGTTAGCTGGCATGTTGAACTGCAGTGGTGATACCGCTGTGCTCACCCCACAGACTAATCCTATATCCGATATCAACTTTGTAGAGGCTGCTCACAGATTTTTCCCCCTATTTTTGCCCTCCTCCTTTTATGCCTATATACACCATAACGTTAGGACGGAACAACATAATATTTCAGAATCACAACACAATTGCACACGTGCAATAATCACATTTAAAGGATGCAATGTAAGATGGAACTGATCCCATCACTCATGTTGGGCTAAAACTCGTATCTTGATAAAAAGCAACATCTAACAAAGGCCACTTTTTGTATGATACCTCCCGAAGAAAAATATAGCGCATCTGGCAAACATTATACATGCTCTGATTTAACGACTACTTGGACAGCTGCCTGATTTCCGCCTCTAAAAATCACCCTAAATATTGCTTGAGTTATAAATTCTTTGCAAATGGATTTTTGAAAGTCTATATCTGGTGGAAATATGTAACTTCTTTTTCATTCTCTAATATTGCCACACATACTGCAAAAAGAAATATTGCAATGTTGAGCCCCCCCCCCCCCAATATTGATCAGCCCTACACAAAATAATAGAGATAGATGTTTATTTCTTCTCATAAGATTTTGTGAAACCATTTAGAGGTAATGTACCCACTATCTATCTGACTCAAGCAGTGACCCGGTGTGTGTCTGTCTGTTCGTCTGGTTGCTTATCATTCCAGGTGCAGGTATCTGGCAGCACCTACAACACTGTCCTCAAGAACCTGCTGTCTGATACTGAATACACTGTCACCGTGATGCCGGTCTACTCCCTCGGAGAGGGACAACGCATGTCTGAAAAGGGAAAAACCCGTAAGTGCTGCATGTCTGATCAACAATAAACTATGAGGTTAGGGTTGTAGTTTGTATCGACATCTCTGCAGAAAAGATAAGCTTAGACAATGTGGCTGCAGTTTTTGGAGGACAGCCTGGAACAGAACCGTTCATAGAAGATAAAAAGAGCACTTTTCAGAATGACACGCTGTATGACAGCATTGAGATTCTTTTCCTCGGCCAGGATAAATCCATTCATATGTGTCCAGGGTGAACTTACTGGCCTTGGTTTCTGGCTTGCTATGTCCATACGTCAGTAAGTTCCAGTAAGGCATCCAGTTGTAGCCGTTGATGTGCTCTGACATCCATTCCAAGGACCATCAGTACCTGTACAGTGAGCCAAATAGATTAGCTTCCATTTGTTTCTCACGGAATGAATTAGGTGTATGCTTGAGTCCCATCTTGCGTGTACACACTGCGGGAACATAAAATTTAACAAGACACAATATGGCGCGGGGTTTCGGCCCGAGCGACTTGGTTTGCAAAACGGTTTCGAGAGCTCCTGTCATTTTCCAGTTTCTCCCTTCTATTTTCAAACCACCAATTCTTGCTGGGAATGAGTCAGCATTTTGAGGGGTGATTGCGTAGGAAGGAATTCCTCCACACTGGCAGCATTTTAATATGTCCTCTCAGTTTATCGTAATAACGTCCATTTATAGGATGGAATGGCTGGTAGTGGTCAGGATGATGGTGGAGTTGAGGTGGATGGGGGGGGATGGGATGCAGTGAGTAATTGGCTCCTCTTTGGGGGAAAAGGAATCGGAGGAGGGGTAAAATGAATGGAGAGCATTATACTTTTTATGGCTCGCAACTCACTTGGCTAAGGTCATGCTCCATGCTTTTAACTGTTACCCCATTTTCCCATGACTAGCAATAGTTTGCTATGTTCAAAGTGGTCTTGCCCTTCCCCTAGTCACGTAAAGTAAAATCTTACACACACATACGATGTTGTACCCTTAGGTAGCTGGAACTTTGCAGCTTTGCAGGCTTTGAAGGTAGGAACCTGTGGTTTCAACCCTCTTTTGAAATACAGTCTCGTGTCAGTGTCCGACAAACACAAATAATCAACTTACTCTCGAGTCAGCTCAATTTATGAATCTGCTTTTCCTATTGAGGTTGGCATCACCCAGCCATCGACTGAGTAAAATTGCGCCTTAAAATTCAAAGCAGCCTTGTTAGGGAGCAGTCTGGTCTCAGGATCTCTAGAATAAGGATGCTCACTGTGTTTTCCCCCACTCTGCATTTATGAGCTCGCACTGCAGGGCGGTACAAAGCCCGGAGACATCTGTTTTGGCTTCTAGAAGGTAATTTTCACAGGAGGGCTTCTATCTCTTTTCATCAATCTCCCGGGTGCTAAAACGAGTGTCTACTGGATAGCAATATTTCTTAACCACTGTCTCCGAGGGGTGCTGGGGAGTGTTAACATCACTTTATGGAAAGGTTCTCATGTGTTCAATGAGCCGTTCAGTTTCTCAGCTAGACTAGTCAAGACCATGCATTGTGAACAGAAGCAAAGTGGGAGCTGCAAAAGCACTCAGAAAAAAGATTCACCGGCATGTCATTTAGACACTTGTAAACTGTCCCTGTGACGATGTTTAATCATTGTTTCCAACTTTCCCCTCATGTACCGCCAACCAATACCTCAGTCTCTTCTCATTTTACTTTGTGATTCTGTATCTATTGCTCTCGTTGTCTCTCTGTCTGTCTGTCTGTCTCTCTCTCATTACTTATATCTCTCCTGTGTGTTTCACCTCCACCCTCCCTCTCATCACTCTCTCCTTTTTGTCTCTCTCTTTTCACATCTAACTCATTTTTTTCTTTCGCTGTCTTCCCTCCCCAGTGGAGCGTAGCCCTGTCAGGAACATCCAGGTGTTCAACCCAACCACCAACACCCTGAACGTGCGCTGGGAGCCGGCCACAGGCCCGGTCCAGCAGTACCGGGTGGTCTATTCCCCGCTTACTGGCACCAGGCCCTCTGAGTCGGTGAGTCACCACCCACTGTAATGAAAGGGAGAGGCGGTCTTGCACATTTAGCTACACATGTGCATGAAAACCTGCATGCACAAACTGGCTTACAAGTACAAGAAGCTTTTTGCCTTGTATCGTCCCACAATAACTAATACTTCATCAGTCATGTACACACAAACACATGGGCATATTGACACACACATACACACACACACACACATGCATTACTCATTGCACCACATTCCCCCAGGTCAGCGATCACAGGCTTAGATGTATCAAAAGTGTGCAGGTATGACCCAAAACAGCAAAACACTTTTTTTGCAGCAGCAGCATTTATATCACAAGTCATATTCTGACAAGGAGCAGCCCAACCTCATTTGACCTACCCTGGCACAGTGGAAAGACTAGCAGTGCACGTGTGTAGTTGGTGCCAACTGCATTCCTCTTGTAAAGATTAAAACCAGTTTATATCTTCATTAAAACAGAAGTTCCTTAATTGTAGACCCTCCGTCGGCAGTCTGTGGCATCTGGCATCAGCATGTCCACATCTTCCCATGGAAAGGATGTCTGATGTTGCTTAAAAGTATCCGCAAACAGCTTCTTAAGTGTTGCATGACATCCCAAGCACACAGCTAGCACCAGCGTCTGCCGTAAACACTGTACCTACCACAGGTACCCATTGCTTTATTGGAACACAAAGCACATTATCAGCAGCATGATACAGTATCCATTTTATTAACAGAGAAAGTTACCTTCTTTATTTATCCCTGTTTAATATATATTTTTGGCTAGCTTGGGCCTTTTCCGTGGCTAGAGCCAGCAATGTACGCCAGTGGCAATATGGCCTTTTCCAGGCAGCACCATCAAGTTTATCACCGGCTGGAGATTTGTAGCACAAATTACCAGCTTTACTAAGCAGCTCTTTATAGCTTACTGCTTTTACATTGAGAAGGAGGAAAGGTCCAAACTCACAAATGCTCCGGTGAAGTTTCGACTCAGGCAAGTCTGAAACAATTGACTCATTCATAACTCAAATTAAAAAAGGAAGCAAAGCAGATGTGACAGGAATTTGTCAGATAAGAGCAGGATAAAGGATAATTCCACTTTTTCCAACCTGGGTTTTGTTTTTGTAGTGTCTACGATTGTTCATATCAGTTATGATATCGTTTTACTGATAAGCTTCATTGTCGAGATTTTGGATCACCACTAGACAGAAGTTTACCACCAGGGCAACAGAACACGAGCATCAAACCCGTCCATTAAACAACAGCAAAAACCCAGTGCCTCAGTTAGACTGTATATGATTTCCCATTATCTGACTTCTTAATTGTACTAGCCAGATAGTTTATCAATGGTTATTGTCGATACACTGTATATAGGCTGATCTTTCCAGCAAGTTGAACCAGGAAATAGCTCAGCAATGTGATGAACCATTCCTGATAATATTAGAGATTTTGGCTAATAACTTTGAAGTTGCATTTTTGTTTTCATTTCCAAATACGTGATTGGGTTGATATTGGACTCATTGAAACATGCACCTTAAGAAGCTGTTGTGAAGCTTTGTCCAGCAGTGTCCCCGTACCCAAAATCTCCAAAATGAAGCCAGTGAGGAAAGTGATGTCATAACCGATATGCATGATGGCAAAAACTATGTAAATAAGACCCAGGTTGTAAAAAAAAACAACCCCCCCCCCCAGAATTACCCTTTAAGGAGGGGCGGGATGGTGGCCCAGTGGTTAACACTGTTGCCTCACAGCAAGAAGGTCCTGGGTTCAAACCCCAGGCTGTCCCCGGTCCTTTCTGTGTGGAGTTTGCATGTTCTCCCCGTGTCTGCATGGGTTTCCTCCGGGTGCTCTGGTTTCCTCCCACCATCAAAAAGACATGCTTGTTAGGGTTAATACTCCTGCCCGTGTCCTTGAGCAAGGCAATGGAAAGAAGAACTGGAGTTGGCTCCCGGGCGCTGCAGCTGCCCACTGCTCCTCCTATACAATAGGATGGGTTAAATGCAGACAACACATTCATTGTAACCTAAAAAAATAAATAAAAAAAATCATCCTTAAAGGCGATGAGAGGAAAGGTGTTTTAGTTTACTTCACCCCAAAAACATATATTCAGCCTAAATACTTGTACACAAGAGGGACTTCAACACAACCAGACATGCACAGCCGCACAATTTCTCTTCCTCCACCGCCAGCAGCAGGAGAGCACATTGAAGGTGGTGGGTACGGGGGTGACCTCACAGGCTAACCCACGAAAAGTGAGGTCAGAGGAGGCAGCCCTTCTGTAATCAGCCGTCACTACCGTTAGCCCGTTATTAAACAGTGCAGTCCTGTCAACAGCAACCCACGCACACACACACACATGCATACTCACACACCATCAAAGGGATTCTTGGCTCTCCCCTTTCACTCGGTGCTGACAACACAAAGTGGTCGCTGACTGAGTGGGAGCAGTTAGAGAGTGCGAATGACACAAACAGCTGTTGGAGAAAGAGTGTGTGTGTGTGTGTGTGTGTGTGTGTGTGTGTGTGTGTGTGTGTGTGAGTGAGTGAGTGAGTGAATGAGAATGTTGGGTGGGACTGGGGGAGGATCTGGGCCATGTCAGCCCTGTGTACCTATTTTGTCTTGTCAGCACCTCTTGTTGGAGGAAACCCCCTCTCACACCTTGGCTTCACTCAGCTGAATGCTTGCTGCATGTCTGTTGAATGCATATGAAACACTTCCTGTTATATATCAGGATCAGATCTGGGTCTACCCATACTGCTGTGTAGTGTGCAGTATAGTATAGATGGTTAGTTAGTATAGATGCACAACTAATAGTGCATATCAAAGGTTTATGTGCAATTTCTGATCTGGGCAATATCATTTATTTCTTATTGTTAAACTACTGCTTTCTTTTCCGTTCACGTGTACTGTTAATACCACGCCATATTCACTTTCAAGTGCTCTTCTACATCCTCCACTGTAAACTCTTACTTTCACCTTGGATATTCCTCATACTTGGATCGACACCATATCCTCATTTTTTTTTATCATATCATATCTTTATCACACCTTCATCATTTTCATCTTATCTTCATATCTTTAAATTATCATACTGTTTACTTGCATATATATATGAGTAACTGAGAGCAATGTGAAACATTTTTTTCTGTGTGTCTCTGTTTCTTACCCGTTTTGTGTCTCTGTCTAGGTTGTCGTTCCCGGGACCACCACCACTACTTTGCTGGAGCAGCTGCTCCCAGACACCCCATACAACGTCGGCGTGGTGGCCCTATACGCTGACGGCGAAGGACCCTCAGTCAGCGACTCTGGGACAACACGTAAGATCCTGCGCTGATATGCGACCACAATCCCGACGCGGGAAACAGAATCCAAGCTGGTCTGAAATTTTAAGATGTGTCAGCAAGGGCCTGTTTCTACCTCTCCTTTCGAAGTATGTGCTGATCTGTTAAAAGGTTTTCGGGGCATCCAGGTGGTGTGGCGGGCTATTCTGTTGCCTACCAACACGGGGATCGCCAGTTTGAATCCCCGTGTTACCTCCGGCTTGGTCGGGCATCCCTACAGACACAATTGGCCATGTCTGGGCATGGGAAGCCAGATGTGGGTATGTGTCCTAGTCGCTGCACTAACGCCTCCTCTGGTCGGTTGGGGCGCCTGTTCAGGGGGGAGGGGGAACTGGGGGGAATAGCGTGATCCTCCCACGTGCTACGTCCCCCTGGTGAAACTCCTCACTGTCAGGTGAAAAGAAGCGGCTGACGACTCCACATGTATCGGAGGAGGCATGTGGTAGTCTGCAGCCCTCCCCGGATCGGCAGAGGGGGCTGAGCAGTGACCGGGATGGCTGGGAAGAGTGGAGTAATTGGCCAGATATAATTGGGGAGAAAAAAGGGGGGGAAACCCCTCCCCCAAAAAAAGGTTTTCATCTCATGATACTTAAACTAGTCGTCATTAAGCAATGAGCCTGAACTAGCCATCCCACATATGATCGCTATTTCTCTGTTTTATTCTTTTCCTCTTTATTCACGCTCACAAGACACTGGCGTCATGAATACCAGGTCGGTATGCCTGCGCTGCTCTGCTGTGTACGTTTGATATACAATCTCTGTCATCAGCTTCGCTTCGGCGTAGTGTTTTTCCGTGGGTTGGATGGCTCCGGTGCTCAGTTTTGATTGGCCGTGTCACACTTGAGTCCAGTTTCAGACACCTGATCAAAGCACACCTGTGAGCGCATAACAGTTCATTTAAATGCAGATGTGCTGGTCCAGGATCAACTTGCACACCTGTGCCTCTGCTGCTGGACCGCCATTTTAACGGCCATGTTGCTAACAGCTGTGGAGAGCAAAATGTAGATATTGTTTTAAATACACGCTCATCGTTTTTGTTTTTCAATATAAAGGTCTGTTTGCACCACTTTATGAAAGCAATAAGCCGCAGGATGTATTGCAGTAATTTTAAACGAGCTTTGGAGCACTTTTTGGCACAACGTGAAACACAGCCAACTTAGTCCTGAAATTAACATGCCTCATTATTTCATGTCAATAGGAAGTGATATGAGACTAATACTAAAACCCTCTCTCTCTCTCTCTCTCACCCAGTTCCCCGTAGCGGCCCCAGGAACCTGCGTGTATACGACCCCACCACCAGCACTCTGTCTGTGAACTGGGAACATGCTGAGGGTCCCGTCATGCAGTATCGCATCACCTATGCCCCAACCACCGGAGACCCCATCGAGGAGCATGTAAGCGGTGACGCTGTCACGTGATGAATAAATAAAACGCCCTGCTACTTTGTCACATGTCGTTCAGAGAAGCGCCGCCAGGTATCCGGGTAGCGTAGTGGTCTATTCTGTTGCTTACCGACATGGGGATCGCCGGATCGAATCCCCGCATTACCTCTGGCTTGGTCAGGCGTCCCTACAAACACAATTGGCTGTGTCTGTGGGTGGGAAGCCGGATGTGGGTATGCGTCCTGGTCGCTGCACTAGCGCCTCCTCTGGTTGGTCGGGGTGCCTTTCAGGGGGGAGGAGGAACTGGGGGGAATAGCGTGATGCTCCCACATGCTACATCCCCCTGGCGAAACACATCGCTGGTAGATGAAAAGAAGCGGCTGGTGACACCACATGTATCGGAGGAGGCATGTGGTAGTCTACAGCCCTCCCTGGATCGGCAGAGGGGGTGGATCAGCGACCGGGATGGCTCGGAAGAGTGGGGTAATTGGCCAAGTACAATTGGGGAGGAAAAAGAGAGTAAAAATGCCTCCTCCCCCAATAAACAAAAGCACCACCATTCGCCATCTTTTCAACAGACTAAGAACTTGGTTTTGGTGTCGGACCCGTGTGGTGGATGTTATACGGTATGCCTTGTCAGAGGTTATCGCTCGTCCTCGAGCCAGTCTCATATCTCAGCCAAATTTGTGTGGCTCTCTGTGTCCTGTAAACATTCTGTCGCAAACACGGCGATATCTCTCATGCCTTGCAGACTACAGTGCCAGGAAACAGGAACAACGTGATTTTGCAAAATCTGGACCCAGACACCCCTTATAACATCAAGGTGACTGCTGTCTATGCTGACGGGCCTGGAGGAGAGCTGGAAGGAGATGGGCGCACAGGTACCATACACACAACCGTATTCACCGCTTTAGTGTCATTACTTCCCCAGCAAAATATGCTCACATGCATTCATACTCTATTCAACTAATGTATAGGGGAAAAAAAACATACAACATATGTAGCTGTAGTAATTATATTTATGGAGATTACAGTATGTGCGCACACACACACACACACACACACACACACACACACACACACACACACACACACACACACACACACACACACACATTTCCATCCAGTACAATTCACTCCAGGAAACTTAGATAGATTGAGACACTGATTATGACCCAGGATCACTCAGAGAATAGTGAAATTCCTGACTTGGTTTGAAAGCCAAGAGCAACCGCAGCTTTTGCCAGGGAATTCTGAACTGGCTGTTCTCCAGACAGGGAGATCGCAAACCAGTCAAACCACCTATTGTCCTACATAATTTCCCGTTACCATTCAAAGACAAACTTCTGCCTTACTTTTTCTTTCTTTTTTATAGTAATCGTTCATCTTGGAGTTTTCTCTTCTTGGTTTTGTCTTACATGTTTGATTTTACATTCATTTTAATCACACTGCGGGATTAATGGCTCGTAATTCAAAAGAAAGGCTTAAGTATAATGTTGATGTCACATTGCCAGTTTCAGTTATAATGTTAAGAGTGAAATTGAAGTGAAATGAAGCCTGTTTTGATAGTTTCGCTGTTGTGCATGTGTATTTCCCCCCCCCCCCCATAGTGGGCATGCTGGGTCCCAGGAACCTGCGCGTTTCTGATGAGTGGTACACCCGCTTCAGGGTGGCCTGGGATCCTGCACCTTCCAGGGTCAACGGATACAAACTGGTCTACCAGCCTGAGGGTATGTAGCTGTCTTCATATAGGTTCACTACACCCATATTGTCAGTGAAGTGTTAGGTATGTGATTTGCATAGCTCACTTTAGAGCTGGGCAACAATTCAATATTATCATTTATTGCCTTTCAGTAGTATTACATTGGGAGGAAGTCTGGATGTTGTCTTATCATAATACGCAATTTTGTTGTCTAGATTAATGATAAATAGAATCTATTAACTGGAATTTCTCCCAAAATTAGGTCTGCAATATCTGAGGGGATATTATTTAAAAAACGAGTTTTCTAGTTTTGGTTTTGATATTTTACATTACATTGCCAAACAGCTCAATGTGATGAACCGCCGCTGGACTTTTAAACATGGCATTTTTGCAAATGAAAGCAGCTATCGGCATATCTATATACACACATATACATATATGTGTTTGTGTGTGTGTGTGTGTGTGTATGTAATACATATATTATATATAAATAATAATACCTATATATAATACATATATAATACATAATACGTGTGTGTGTGTGTGTGTGTGTGTGTATATGTATATATAGCATACATTTTCCTATGATAATCATGATAATAATATTTGCAATATCACCTTGTACTGTTACAGAAAGACCAAGGTCTATCTTTGTAACAGAAGCAAATGTAAAGAATCAGAAAGAAACTTCTAGAGAAGGCTATCATCTTTTGTAATTCTGTCATTTACAAGTCATTGCCAGATATAAATGTTGTTTCTCTCCAAGAACTGCATTGGTCGCGGGGCTTGAAGTTATGTTTGTGTGTCCCCTCAGGCTCAGATGAGTCAAAGGAGGTGTTTGTCGGCGACGTGACCTCCTACCAACTGCACAACCTGAAGCCCGGGACCACCTATGACCTCAAGGTGCTGGCCCAGTATGACATGGGCGTCAGCGCACCCCTGATTGGACCAGGCACCACACGTACGTCGATATCACAATCACTCGTTTGTTGACCGGTTTGTTTCATGTCAGGTTAAATAATCATCATCACATCAGTCCCCTATTCAACCCAACGATTGTTTATTGGGTCATTAAATGGAATTAGATACTGGTGTGAATTGTGAGTATGTCCTAAGAAACATTTCAATCACGAAATATTGTAAAGACAAGTCAGTTTTTATAAGGGAAAGTATGATCACATACTAGGATTTTGACTTTGTAGCTTGCTCACAGTCACCTATCATCATCATCATCATCACCATCATCGCCATCATCCAATCTATTATCCATTAAATATCAAAAGCTACATATGATAAGCATAAAAAGTAAAAGTGTAATAAGAATGAAAGTGCAAATATAATTATGAATGAACGAGTACAGGTCCAAATATGATCAATATTTGAGGTGTAAAATACTAAGAGACGTACTGAATACGTACTAAAAGACATTCTTTTTCTCCAGTCTACCTGAACGTGACAGATGTGAACACCTACAACGTTGGCTATGACGCCTTCTGCGTCCGCTGGGCCCCGCACAGAGCTGCCACCTCCTACAGACTCAAAATAAATCCTTTTGATCGTACGTATATTGCTCTATTGCTTTCTATAAAGCCTCGGTCTGATAGCTCCCGTCGTCTTGGTTCTTTAAACTGAGGCGTAGAAGAGACGGGAAGAAGAAGAGAGTACTGGAGTATTACGAATGAGGGCGATGTTTACAGTGTGGTAGTCATCACAGATGGAAACACTACTCAAGACCATCAAGTTAATTCCTGTTTGTATGAGACCTGTCACCTGAAACTAAACATTAGACTCTAGGTTTATTGCTAACCTCGGTGTGTCTGTTAAATAACAACCTTATTTTCCATTATATTCCCCCTTCCATGCGCCCTCCCTTCTTCTCCGTTTGTATGTGAACTCCTCTCTCTTCTCCTGACCTGTCTCCTCCACCTCTTTCCTCTTCTTCATTGCCCCCTGTTGCTTTCCTCCCGCATCTCCTCCAGCCTCCAACAGCGGCGCCCAGGAGATCACGGTCAGGGGTTCAGAGAGTAACTACTGTTTCGACGGCATGACCCCCGACGCGCTGTACAACGCCACCGTGTACACCCAGACCCCCAACCTGGAGGGACCCGGCGTCACTGTCAAGGAGAGGACACGTAAGCATAAGCACGCTCTCAAAATTATCGTTGGCATAGGAAAAAAAAAAATCCCCCAAAAAACTGACAGTCCAAGTGATGATAACGCACACTTGGTCCAACATTTTTGGTGCCAGAAGAATTACTTGGATATGACAGTGCAGAACAAGATTGTTTTTGCGAAGGGAAACTTATTCCCCAGGTTTGTATTTTTCACATGATGTTGGCTTTTTGAGCCATGTAGCATAAAACTGTGTGTGTGTGTGTGTGTGTGTGTGTGTGTGTGTGTGTGTGTGTGTGTGTGTGTGTGTGTGTGTGTGTGTGTGTGTGTGTGTGTTGCAGTGGTCAAACCCACAGAGAGCCCAACAGAGCCCCCGACCCCACCTCCTCCAGCGACCATCCCCCCTGCTCTTGACGGTAAAAACTTCAGTGATTTCATGATAAACTCTTGTTTACCCTAATGCTGTCGAAAATGATGAAAGGGTATCGGAGTTGTGATTTCGCACCGGTCATCCAAGTCATTGAACCTCATGGTGGTCATGGGTTCATTCTCCCAACTGAGCTGGTTAGCCATTCACGTGAATGTTCCTCTTCCACAGTTTGCAAAGGGGCCAAGGCAGACCTGGTCTTCCTCATTGATGGTTCCTGGAGTATAGGCGACGAGAGCTTCAGCAAGGTCATCCAGTTCGTCTTCAGCATGACCGGCGCTTTTGATGTCATCAACCCTGGTGGCATGCAGGTTAGTTTAACCTTTAAGGGTCAAATGAAATATTCATTAAGCGGGTATTTAGTTGTTGTTGTCATGTTTTAAAGATTTTTAGATGCAAAGAACCGTATGAATCTGACTTCCAACCCATTCACTCGCTCACTCGCTCGCTCACTCGCTCACTCACTCACTCACTCACTCACTCACTCACTCACTCACTCACTCACTCACTCACTCACTCACTCTTTCAATCATTCACTCACTCACTCACACACTCACTCACTCATTCTGTCACTCACTCTTTCACTCACTCACTCTCACTCGCTCACTCACTCACTCTGTCACTTGCACACTCACTCACTCTTTCACTCACTCACTCACTCACTCACTCACTCACTCACTGTCACTCATGCACTCACTCACTCACGCTGTCACTCACTCACTCACTCACACTGTCATTCACTCACTCACTCACTCACTCTGTCACTCACTCACTCACGCTGTCACTCACTCACTCACTCACTCTGTCACTCACTCACTCATGCTGTCACTCACTCACGCACTCACTCACTCACTCACTCCGTCACACACATACACTCACTCTGTCACTCACTCACTCCCTCACTCACTCACTCTGTCACACACATACACTCACTCTGTCACTCACTCACTCACTCCCTCACTCACTCACTCTGTCACGCACGCACTCTGTCACGCACGCACTCACTCACTCACTCACTCACTCACTCACTCACTCACTGACATGTCGTCTAAAAACATGATTCAGAAAAGCTAACATTGCCGCTATTGAACCGGTGCAACAGCATCTAGTTCACAGTGTCATTGTCAGTAATAATAATGATGAACTGGATTTGCATGGCGTCATGCTGGAAGAGTGTGTTCAGAGTGCTTTACAGAATACAAGACACTAAGTCACACACATACACATACATGCACAGTGAGCAACGTCATATAAAAAAGAAGGAAACGTTAAATGTGAGAGGAGTTTACATAAAAGCTTATCTATACAGATGGGTTTTCAGGAGTGACTTAAAAGATGCGTTATTTTGCTAGCCTGAGCATCTAATTTGCTTGTGATGTTAATAATGAGGCCTACTTCCAGTTACAGACTCTAGACAACGATCTTGTATTTTTCTGTTCACCGTAGTCACAGTTGTGCCTCACATCTACGCATCCTTTTTTTCTAACATTGTCATTCCTCTCTATTTTTTTTTCTCTCGCCGTGCTGCAACAGGTTTCGTTTGTGCAGTACAGCGATAATGCTAAGACTGAGTTCAAGCTGAATACCTACCATGACAAGGGCATGGTGCTCTCAGCTCTGCAGATGGTCCGCTACAGAGGAGGAAACACCAAGACAGGTGCCTCAGTATGAATGTTGGCTTGCGTTTCATTCATTTATCAACCTAGCAAGACATTAAGATCCTGAATAGGTGCAAGCTCCATCGTTCGTATGATGGAAGAGGGGGGACTTTATTTCAGTCAGGTTACATGCCAGGAGAATTACATATGAACAAGGTAGTGTAACTAACCAAAGTAATCAGGGCAATCCAGTTGAACTCTGCATCTTAACTGGCATCCATGATGTACAGTTGTATCTCAATAAATTCATTGAATTGTTGGATCTAAATCAAATAACCCTTCCTTCTTCCCTCCTTTCCTCTTCTTTTCTGTCATCGTCCTCTTCCTTCCCTGTGCAGGTGTTGCTCTGGAGCACGTCTTTGAGAAGGTTTTCACCTCAGACAGCGGCATGAGGAGGAACGTCCCGAAGGTGCTGGTGGTTGTCACAGACGGACGCTCCCAGGACGAAGTCAAGAAGAACGCCGAAAGACTGCAGCACTCTGGTACGTTTGCATTCATCTTTAGAAATAAACAAATGAGTGGTGTCTGGGTGGCGTGGTGGTCTATTCTGTTGCCTACCAACACGGGGATCGCTGTTTCGAATCCCCGTGTTACCTATGGCTTGGTCGGGCGTTCCTACAGACACAATTGGCTGTGTCTGCGGGTGGGGAGCCGGATGTGGGTATGTGTCCTGGTCGCTGCACTAGCGCCGGTCGAGGCGCCTGTTCGGCGGGGGGGAGGGGGAACTGGGGGAATAGCGTGATCCTCCCACACGCTATGTCCCCCCTGGTGAAACTCTTCACTGTCAGGTGAGAAGAAGCGGCTGGCGACTCCACATGTATCGGAGGTGGCATGTGGTAGTCTGCGGCCCTCCCCGGATCGGCAGAGGGGGTGGAGCAGCGAGCGGGACAGTTCAGAAGAGTCGGGTAACTGGCCAAGTACAATTGGGAGAAAAATGGGGGGAAAATCTAAATGAAAAAAAAAGAAATAAACAAATGAAATATGATTGCTTAGTCATTAATTTTCATGGTGTAGATTGTACCTTGGACAAGACAAAGATGTATCAGATGATCTGCTTCCCACCCTCAAGCCCCGTTTTCCCATCAGTTCGCCAGCCATTTTAAGAGACTCCTAAATGTTTCCCTAAATGGTGATGAACTGCCTTAACTAACAGTCACTTAACACTAGATTTATCATTGTGTGTGTGTGTGTTTTGTCCTCAGGCTACAGTGTGTTCGTGGTGGGTGTGGCCGATGTTGACATGACAGAACTGAGAATCATCGGCAGCAAGCCCAGCGAGAGACACATCTTTGTGGTGGACGACTACGATGCCTTTGCTAAGATCCAGGATAACCTGATCACCTTCATCTGCGAAACAGCCACCTCCAGTAAGGAATAGGATAAAAACATCATTACCATGTTACAATTACATTTCAGATACGTATGGAAAATTAACCTTAACCTTTTGTCTTTGTTAATCAGTGTAAACTTGTTTGTCCGACTTGGATTTTGTAACTTTTTGCCCTGCTTGTGTGCGAGGAAGCAAAACTGCAGAAGCAGCAGGAAGCTGCTTGGTACCTTGTCTTTCAACACCCTCTGGCATCGTGGAGTAGTTTTCATTCCACGTTTAATCGTTTTGACTTTGATTTACCGCCAGAGGAAATCTGTTCAGAGAGATTAATCACACTACGTCATGCACAGTCTGTGTTTTTCTTTTCAACTCATGGCAACTTTTACCCTCTTCTCAGCTTGTCCTCTGATCTACATCGATGGCTTCACCACACCTGGTACGTGTAAAACACCGCCGTACATACATGCACCCTGTGACTGCACTGGCAGAGCAGTACATAGTACATTACCATTACAAATATTATTTTATTTTGTTGTGAAAAATCAAATCTGTTTATGCTTATTCTTCTGCTGCACTCGGTGGAAGTTTTCTTGGACAAGCTACATGAATAAAATACAAATTTGAAATGCAAGATGAAAACACATGTAACCGTTCCCTCATGTTCATTGTCTACATGGAGTGTGTATTCCAAAGCAAACATCTTCTGTGTGTGCCCCCCCCCCCCAGGCTTCAGGATGCTGGAGGCCTTCAACATCACAGACAAGATGTTTGCTGGCATGAATGGCGTGTCCATGGAGCCAGGCTCCTTCAACAGCTACATTGCTTACAGGCTGCACAAAGACTCCTTCCTCAACCAGCCCACAAAGTAAGACTTGAGAAGAGTCTGTGTGTGTTCAAGTGCATCAAGCATATGCACGTGTGTGTGTTCCTTGAACACATTTGGGCTTGCACAACGTTGCCATCGACTCTTTTGGTGTCTTTTTACATACCCGTAGATGTGTGTTTTCATGTTAGTGTTGCTGAATGTGAGTTTGTTTCCGTGTGTGGGTCCCTCTTTGCACTTGTTCCTGACCTACTAGCTGCTGCTCTCTTGTCCTCTCCCAGGCACCAGGATCTTGCCCAGCCCACAGTCATTATTCTTAATGATCCTCAATGGCCTCTGTAGTCCAAGGGGTCTCCCCAGCGTCCCTTGGCCCCGAGCCCGCACGCTAGCTGTGTTTGTTGTTGCAGCTTGTGGAAAATGAGGTGTTAGTACAAAAAAATTGATTTGAGTCAGAGAATTAAACACTCTCTGGACCAGGCCCACCCTCCCACATATGTCATATGGAGAACAAACAAATCACCCATGGGTCAAGAACTCTGGCTCTCGCAGCTAAAAAGTCCTGTGGCAATTGCCGAACCACTCAAATATTCAAACCTCTTTAGCATACTTAGTTAATTTCTCTATAATGATGCGTACTTTGTGTGCGTGGGCTAAGCCGTTGGCTTAATGCGCACAAATGGAAACACTTCGAGCCACAGCAAAGGAGGAGAGGGGGACAGAAAATACTTTCAATATGCGGGCAATTTTTGCAAGGCCAGGAAAAACTGGCAGGAATTCACAGGTTCTGCAGCCTATATAGCAGGCCGCATGCTGTGTCTTTTAGCTAGATTCAGTGCTGGTATTGCCCTAGCAGCATTTTAAAATTTCCCCGGTGCCGGTCCTTGAAGAGTTACAACTGGTCCGGAGCTGCTAGTAGATTATGGAGCTGTGAAACAATTGTGACTCTTACTTCCATTGTCCCACTGTCTTTGTCGCTAGAAGAAAAAAAAAAAGCTCTGGCTTTCTTCTGAAGTCCTGACTAACAGATGAATTGGAACCACCTTTCAGTTGGAGGTCATCTGATATCAGCTTTGTTTTAGGGTTGATAAGGTGGGCTTTTGACCCCTGCCACATGACAACTGTCTCTGTTTCACCCCCTGACAGGGAGGTACACCCAGAAGGTCTTCCCCCATCCTATACCATCATCCTGCTCTTGCGCCTCCTGCCCGACACACCCACAGAGGCCTTTGATATCTGGCAGATTGCCGACAGCAGCAACAACCCCGAGGTTGGGGTCACCCTCAACCGTAAGGCCCCATTATTATCCTCTGGTGCTCAGCTGCAGGGGAAACAGCTGTGGCTGACCCAACGTCTACCCAGCTGTGAACATTAAAACCTCTCTGTCTGTCTGTCTTGCTCTCCCTCCCTCTGTCTGGCTGTATGTCTCACGCTCTCTGTCTCTGTTTGTCTGTCTTTCTCTCTCTCTCTCTCTCTCTCTCTCTCTCTCTCTCTCTCTCTCTCTCTCTCTCTCTCTCTCTCTCTCTCTCTCTCTCTTTGTCTCTCTCTGTATCTCTCTCGCTCTCTCTGTATCACTCTCTCTCTGTATCTCTCTCGCTGTCTTTGTATCTGTCTGTCTCTCTCACTCTCTCTCTGTACCTCTCTCACTCTCTCTCTCTGTATTTCGCTCTTGCTCTCTCTGGATCTCTCTCTCTCACTCTGTATCTCTTTCTCTCTCTCCCTCTGTATCTATCTCTCACACTCTCTTTCCAATAGAAACAGTTTTACAGAGATACAACAAGTACTTCTTCATTGGATTGCTGTTTGAAGTTAAACAAAGTGAAGAATCGAACATTTAACTTATGCACCTTTAAAATTGATTTACCTCCTCTCCACTTCTCTCTGTTTTAGTCTTAGTTTTTCCTCTCGTTTTAAGGCACTATGACACAAAGGTGATCACATAGTCTGTAAGTGCCTGATTTTAACAAACATGTTAAAGGCCAATCAACAGTCACGTGGATATAAGTAATCTCACATAGCCCTCTCCTTATCCCCGTCCTCTCCGAGCTGCCACATGTTCTCTGTAGTCCTCTGTGTGTGCGTTGCGTGCCGCCTCATCCTAACGAGATGTCAGGGATTCATCAGACGGTCTCCTCTTTTCAGCTTCCAGCAAAACAATCACGTTCTACAACAAGGACACCCGAGGAGAGGTCCAACGAGCCACATTTAATGAGGACCAAGTGAAGCGAGTTTTCCATGGGAGCTTCCACAAGGTAAAAAAAAACTGTGATTCTGATGAGAAAAGTGTTGTCTGTGCCGATAGTGATGTTATTAAAGCTTGGCAGAAAGGAAGACTCGATGGCTTTTCGTCTGACAGTCTGAATCCTAAGGCTGTTGAGGTTACAAATGGTTGCTAATTACATGCTGTTTCTTGAACGCTTGCAGATTCTACTGAGGTTTTGCATGAGTAATTCTGACATCCCTAGAGGTCATATGGGTTGGGTTTTTATAAGCATTTATTTTTCATATGCACAGATTATACACACTTACGGTGATAGTTGATGTCACTATGTGTTATTTCCCCACCTCATTTAATCCAACCAAATAGCCTTTTGAAGCTGAAGATCTTGCTTACTGCTCAATGTCAAAGCCGGCGTTTGAAGTGTCTTTGTTCCCTCTCATCAGAATCAATACTATCCATCTTACAGTGATGTATTTCTGATGCCAAAGTGGCTTTTTTATATTACGGCATGTAGCTTTGTTTTCTCAGATCACAGGCAGTACATTTGATGGATGGGTCAGGACTAGAAGTATAATTTCTGAGAGGTTGGACGGGGGGAATCTGTGACCTCAGTAACCCCGTCCAATGCACAAACTGAAATAGTTAGCTGCAAAAGTCTACCACATGCTGACTGGAAACTGTCCTAGTTGCAGTTGAGTCTAATCTCCAAACTGCTCCGTGATGGAGTCAGGGGAGGATTGTATCAGCAATTGGGGTTGGTTCAACTAATTTGGAATACATGACATTAGTAGTGCATTGTGAGACTGGCTAGCTTCACACTGGCAAAACCATCATGCCATTCATTGAGCAACCTTTAAGTTTTGTTTTAGGAATATACCCCGAAGCGCACTTGAATATGATCTTTGATTCCATACTCACGACGTCCTTTAAACTGGCGGCTAACCTTGGCGAAGGTCTCTTGGTGCAGTGCTACAACGCTGTTGGAAAAAAAATTACTGCATCTCCTAAGAGACTCTAAAGACTGAATAGAGATGTTTGTAACTGTCTGGTCTTTTTTTTCTTTTTCCCCCCACACTCTACATGGTTTGCATTAGCTTTTCCTGGCTATAATGTCCCCCAAGACACACTCATGAAAAGATTAATTTGAACTGGAATAGCAGCCATTAGTCATTCCATCATAGCTTTTGATCGCTCTTTAAAATAATCCTCTCCATAATGGTGTTATTGTTGGAGAAAAAAAAAGACTTCATTGTCTTTAAGTGTTTTTGCCACTGCATTCAGACCACATGCCAAGTTTGACAATGGTGATATATGGAGTTTGTAAAGCAGCGCGCCTCCTGAGGCCAGGGCGAGCGGTTAAAGGAGACATCAAATGCGTTCACTTCCAACTCAAAGTAGCGCTTAATAGAAAACATCCTCCGTTAGCTTCAACCACTGTAGGGTGTAGCTGTGAACAACAATGAAGGACAGTGCATGAGCTGGGGTGGCTTAAGGTGCCAGATGCATGGCAGAAGGAAAAAAAAGACTGTTTCTAATGTCCGGGGGGGGGGGGGGGTGCCAAGCAAGGTTTGAATTTTACAATTTCATTTAGCAGACGCTTTTATCCAAAGCGACATACATCTGAGAGTTAATACAACGCAAGCAAGGATCTAGTCAGGAGGCGACAATGCAAGTAAGTGCCAAAAAAACTAGGTTCAAGTCCGATCGGACATGGGTGTCAACAGGCAATGCGAAGGGTGCATAGAAATTAAATTTTTTATATTAATACCATCAGGTGTGGAGGTGTTCAAGAAAGAGCTGGGTTTTTAGCTTCTCAAAGATGGAAAGGGACTCAGCGGATCGAATGGGGTTTGGTAACTCATTCCACTACCAGGGAACTACAGAAGAGAAGTCTGGCTAGTGACCTTGGGCCCCGTTGTGGTGGAAATGCCAGGTGCCTTTCATTGGCAGAGAGCGTGGTGAGCGGGACTGAGCGTAGACCTTGAATGAGGGTGCTGAGGTAGGCGGGAGCCGTTTCAGTTGCTGTTTTGTAAGTGAGCATTAAGGTTTTGAATTTGATGTGGGCAGCAACTGGGAGCCAGGGGAGGGGTAATTTTACCCCCAGAAAGAACAATGCGCCCCTCTATCTCGTGCAAATGCCCCCTTCCCCATAGCTTCAAGATAATCTGGATGAAAGACTCACTTCCCAGAGCTGATCCGGCATCAAGTCACCCACTTCCCAAAGATTACAGAGTACACTTCTGTCCTCTCTCTTGTCTCAGTACTGAGCTGATGAAGGCTGTTGGATTGGCTTCTGGTTCATAACTTACGGTTAATGGCTTTCCTGTTTGATCATTACACATCTACTCAACTAATTATAGGCTACCACTTCCTGAATGAATAAAAACCCTGGAAAATCCTGGGTCAGCATGAGATGTCAGCGACATCACCCGAATGACATCATTGTTACTCCAGTTGGATGGCAGCCCGGTGTCTGTATGTTTGGCAAAGGGTGTGCATGTATGTGTGTGTGTGGTGCGAGCGATTAGAGTATTTCTTAATTCTCTCATGGTGTGGCGGTCCCTGCAGTCATGATGTAGTCTGAGTGCAGCTTGCGGTATGGGAACTGCTGTTTCATGCCTTAGTGAGTCTGCAGTGGTGTACCTACCTGCTTATTTGCTGGTCTGCCGAGTGAGTGTCACTGCCCACTGCCACGGTGGTGTCCGTTTAATGTGCTGTCAGTGGTTTACCGCTGTTTTGTACAAGGCTATTACACATGACCCGAGTGTGTATGTGTGTGTGTGTGTGTGTGTGTGTGTGTGTGTGTGTGTGTGTGTGTGTGTGTGTGTGTGTGTGTGTGTGTGTGTGTGTGTGTGTGTGTGTGTGTGTGTGTGTGTGTGTGTTGTGTTTGTGTGCTGAAGCTGCAGTGACCAAACACTGAGGTTTTTATCATAAATGACCTCTGGGCTTACTCCTCACCGCACTGTTTGTTACTCTTAGTCAAAGGAAATAAGCAAATGTTGACTAGAAAGGTTCAAGTCATTCGCCTCTCTGGTTCATTCATTTATTTGTTCTAAATCATGGATGCATTTTACGCTCATTTGTGGTTTTGAGTAGCAATGAATGGTGACAAATTAGTGGGCATTAAAGGGATGATGTTAACATAAGTCTTTCGCACCTTTGCTCAAAGTTGATCGCTTATTCTCAGATTCAACATTTATATGGGAATTCCTTTGTAATGTACTGTTAGGTCTGTCCCATCCTAACCCTTTTCCTCTTCGTTTGAATAGCTGCATCTGTTTTTGTAAGTGCTGTTGGATGTATAAGGTGTGTTTTTATGCACTTTAACAGCGCAGCACCACATTAGGGAGCGCAGAAACAGATCGGGTCTACTTTGCCTTTGCTCCGCAGACCAGTGAATAAATAATGGAGGGTAGAGAGGTCTGGGTCTGCCCCACCAGTCGCTGCACATGTGGGAAAGCTCTCAAGGATCGCTTTAGCAGACGCTCACCTCTTGGTAGCCTACTGGGGAATCCCTTCCGGCTCTCTAGGGGTAGGGGTCTTCAGAGGTCCTGAGGAATGTTCCTCTTAGGTAAACAAAAGAGTAAGATGCTTTTCTACAGCTTGTAGTGATTATTTGCACCACTGTGGACCTTTGCAGCCAGGGGTAGCGTAGATAAGGAGACTCATGTTCATTGTTCTTTAAGGAGCCTTGACACACTCAGACTTTCCTGTCGGGGGACTAGAATGGGATGGCATTGCTACTTTATACATGCAGTGATGGAGAAAGAGGGGGAGGAGAACAGAAAGCTCCACAAAGCCAAAGCACTTTATGGTGCTGGCTCTCAGTACTTTATATACCTAATGGACAATTTGCCACAGTGTTCATTCTCTGACTGCACTCTTTGTTTCCTTTGTTTTGAGGAGGCATTTCCCATTTTATGCCTTCTAGTAAGAAGTTTTCTTTCTCTCACCTGGCCAAATCGAGTTAACGACCCCAAAAAACCACATTTGGAAGACAGGAAACGATATATAAACTTTTCTAACCAAACTAATACACAGCACTCATCAGAAGCCAGACCTGGATTATTGCATTGTCTTCCCAGACTGGACATGAGCGCTAACCCACTGGAATGATAAATTCAAAGTGGTCAACATAAGTGGAGATTTTTATGATCCCCGTTTGCACTCTGTACATTGATACAGCCGTACAATGGAATTTCCATATGTTTTCATTTCCTTTCATTTTCGGTTAGGCTAACTTGATCTCAGTTGCATTACAATGGAGATGACCTGGACCACCTGCTCAGCAGTAGAGCGATAAATACACAAAAGCTTCACTTTGCAGCCATCAAATACGGAGCCAAGAAACATAAAATAGAGTCTGATAGTAAATAATGGGAGTATTGCAAGGGCTTTGGAGGGAATAACTCCTTATTGGCCGCCCAGAATCAAGTTATATGCATGCTATCAGTACGCCACAGATATTATGAAACACTGAAAAACTCTCTATGTTAGAATTTAACAATGAAAGCTTTCCATTCTTCGTTGCCTAACCACAGGGATACCATATTATATGACTGCAAGTAGCTTTGATTAAAGTGGTAATGGTCAACAGTAAACTAGTTCTCATGATGCCTCATTTTCCAGAGTCTTAAGCGTTTTTATTGTGTTTACTTATTGGTCAGTGAGGTAATATATGCATATAGATTATTTGCCATCCCAATATATCATTGAGAGTTATTTTGGTAAACCCTCAAGTATATCATGGTATAATATATCTATGCCACAATCTCGGGGTAACCGACACCCTCTCCCCTTGCGGTCCACCCAATAGTCTGTTCTGTTGCCAAGGAAGTCAACTGTAATTTTGTGATTGGTTGCCAAGAGCTATGGCCTAGTCTGTGGTTAGCAGGGGTCTGTAGAGAGAAATGTAAGCTTGCTTTTACTGACAGAAAGAAAGCTCTTCAAACTGTTGAGCAGGGGAAAATGTGCAACTGTGAAAGGAAAGTATGGAAAGTGCCCCGCTTTTGATGGTGCACCACAAATCATATAATTTCAAGATGTGGAGTAGGGTTCCTTGGACAGGAAATCCCAAAATCTTGCACCTTGTCATTGTGTGTTGTTACACAATCACTGCCTATACCACCAATGCTACAGTGAGATGACAATTGATGTTTATTTCCTTTTTTGATGTTCCATTCCTTGTTTGAGGCACTACACGTGAGGTTTATGCCAAAACAGCGATGGCTCTCGGGTAACAGCCTGATCTGTTAATAACATAGCTCTGTAAAGACAGAACATTTTCCAAATTCAACGATTATGTGAAAGACAACATCAGCATCTCTATCAGCATCAGACTACATGCTTCAGATGAGTTCAGTGAGGTTGTTTCTACCCTTATGTTTACAGTTTCTCAAATAATTTCTCTTGTTTTGTTTTGTTTTGTTTTTTTTGTTTTTTTTACATAATTGTGCCCTTTTCAAACAAAATGAATGCCATTCACAGCTTTTCAGCGCCTCTAAAATGTTCTTAGTGCTCCCTGCCAAGTTCTTGTCTTGCAACAAAGCTGACTTGTTGAGTATTGAGAAGATTAGACTGTTTGGTCAACATTGCCCTCTCGCTTTATCTCCTCGCATATCAGCTCCATATCACCATCTCCCCTGAGAAAGTCAAACTCAATGTGGACTGCCAAGAGGTAGCAGAGAAGCCCATCAAAGAGGCCAAAAACATCTCTTTGGATGGTTATGAAGTACTCGGCAAGATGGCCAAGTCCGGAGGCGGAAAGAGACAGTCTGCAACTGTAAGTACAAAAACAAGGAAGAAGAAAAATGAGCAAACCTGTTTAAGATGCTATATACTGATTGAAAGTATCACACAAGATGCAAGCGAATGCATCCTCATATCCGCTCATATATAGTAGATGCATAATGACGACTTAACAATTCCCAGGGACCGCTTGAGAAGATGAAAGGGTTCGTCTTCCTCTCATCTCTCTGAGGGTCTGTTGGTTTGTGAGGGTGTGTTGGTTTTCCAAAGATGGGACTTTTCATCCTGAATGGGAGCCATTTGTAACACCCCTTTGTCTGTTTTGCAGTTCCAGCTCCAGATGTTCGATATTATCTGCAGCCTAGGTTGGATCAGCCGGGACAGATGCTGTGACTTGCCTGCCACGGTAATAACAAATTTCATTCAAGAGCCTTCTGGAGGATGTCTTCTTTGTCCCTCCATCCCCACAAAATCCAGCCATTGTTCCCTAGCTGAAGTTTCAACACAAACTAGGTAGATCTTTTATTGGGAAGGAGATTGAGTTTCAACAATGAGATTCTCAGTGGAGTGCTAAACCCAAAATCCAATGAACTATATTCCAAAAAAATGTGAAAAGGTAGCACATCTCAGATGTTCTGGTCAAGGGGGACAAAATGCTCACATCTCACTTGTTTATCTGGCTCACGTCACAATAGAAAAATGTGAGTATTTTGTCTTTGACTTAAAAATTTGAGATGTGCTATGAGATGTGCTACCTTTTCTCATTATACTGCATAGATATTTTTCCAGCATTCCTGGCACATAATGGAATGATTTCAACAATTAAAAAAGTGAATTCCTGGATGAAGTAAAAAGGTAGATAGAATATGGCACTGCTTTTTTTGGGGGGGGGGGGTTATTTCTACACCTGTCCTTCATCAGCCTCTGCATAGAAAGTATAATAGGAGCGCCATTGTTTTTACTCCTGCATGCGTGTCCTCAAGAGGATTTGTAATTTATGACACTCGGGCTATGAACACATACTGTTGTGTGGTTATTAGGCTAAATGCAGAGCTCAGAAATAGGCTGCTTTTTAAAATTGAGCCGCCTCAGTTGAACTGAATAGAGCATTGTATCCCACGTAATTCAACTTATTTCAGTGGTGCCAATTCTCCATCTCAACTACATCAAAACAAGTGCTCCTATTGATCAGGGGGCAGACAGTAAATCATCGCATTCGTTTGCGATATGTGTAGTCCCAGATGCATGTGTAGCTAGCCAATTACAAGTCAATTGGGTTTAATTTTCATCAAATATTAATGCATCATGTCAGTGATTGCAGAGTTACGTAACTTATTTCCCCAAGTACTCATTTCCCAAAATATGGTCATGGTTTTTGGTTGTCAAGAAACATTTTGTCCTAAAGGCCTATACTGATTTTGCTGGTTATGGCCACGTTTCACCATGAGCTTCTGTTCTGTAATGACAGTGCCTGCGGTTTTCTCTCCTCTGATTTAAATGTCTCCTTTTTCTCCCTGCATTTCAGAGAGATGAGGCTAAATGTCCATCCCTTCCCCACTCCTGCACATGTACACAGGACAGCATCGGCCCTCAGGGACCTCCTGGACCTTCAGTAAAAACATTCTTCCATCTCTCTATCCGTCCTTCCATCTTTGTCACTCTTCACCTTCTCTACTTCTGTCTGCCCTCACCTTATTGAAAAGGCTTTCTCAGAAGTCACTCCTTTTTTGGTGAGGATGATGATGATAATGATGAAACCATTCGTTTCTCTGATTAGCTCAACAGAGACGCATTTCATTACAATAGCAGAGGACAGCCCTAGCATCAGGCTTTGTATTTTCCTTTTCCTTGGAAAGAGTAATCAAAAGCGGGATCAGACCAACGGCATGCTATGAGGTGTCAGCTTAAAGAGAGGTGTCAAAAGTTAAAGAAGGGCAAATAGCCTTAAGGAGAAGCCCGGTGAAGAGAAGAATAGGTGGGCTTGTCAGCCTCACTAAGTATCCCTGAGGATTTCTGATGGCTTGAGGGTTTTAGGGCATCTGGGATCTTCTCTGGTTGCGACACCCAATCTTGGTTTCTGACTCTGTCTTCTTACTTTCTCAGGGCAGTCCAGGTTCTAAGGGACCACGTGGAGACAGAGGAGAAACTGGCCTCACTGTAAGTTAGAGTGCAAATCACTTAAAGCATTGTATATGTTCTTATCAATGGTTATCTCCAGTCTTTTTATGTATTTGTTAAGTACTTCTTAATGCATGGTGTAGTTGAATTGTGTAGTACTGAAAGTAGTCTACATAGTTCATAACTATGTGAGTGTGCTTTTATTTACCACAAAATGCCAAACCTATACACACGATATACAACTTGCTCTAAGTATTGTGGAATTTCCAAAACTATTACGGCTGATTTGTAGCGTGCAGCACCATCAGACGAAATAAGTTCCACACATGTGAATTCACTTATCAAACAGTGCTGTATATTTTTCCTTAACATGATTTAAGAGAGGCCTGTGTTGAGTGGCCTGAATGCCCATTTCTCAACAGTATTCAAGTTCATTCTATTCATCTGTGCTCGGGAGAACTTTTTGGCAGGCAGGGGTAATTTTTATGCATGGATAAGTAACTGTTTTGTCTTGTGCTTTTGTTATGTGCTGTAGGGTTCAATGGGCCCACGTGGCGACCTAGGTATCCCCGGCCCAATGGGACCACCAGGTCCACAAGGCCCTAACGGGCTGTCTCTACCTGGAGAGCCTGTAAGTCAACTGTACCTACAAAACATTATTACTTAGCTGCATGATATACATTATTCACACATTACACAAGAAATTCAAAGCATTCTCAGTGAGTATTTCAGTCTCAGCAGTGGCTGGAAAGAAGACAGTATGGGCCAGCTGGCACACTAACATTTAGCCGTGATTTGTGATCATGTTGATAGGAATTTACAGTTCGTGGGGAGGCTATAGTTGTAGCGCACCTAAACTACTTTCTGTTACATGAGTTTGTAAGTACATGAGTATGTGGGATTTACACCTTGGGCATTACAATCTTAAGGTAGTAGTTAGACTTGTCAGGCAGCTAGTCTTCTGGCAGCAAGATGTCTTCCTTATAATACTCCCCTGCAAATGTTCTAGTCAACATTATCACAGCTACAGACTATGTGAAAAAGACCCTAGTTGTCAGGCTTCCTGCCAAGTGTTTTCACTTGGAGCTCTTACACAACCTGTCTTTCTCCCCCCCCCCCTTCCTCCTCCTCCTTCAGGGTCGGCCCGGACCAAAGGGAGATCCCGGAGACCCAGGCTTGCCTGGTCTGCAAGTAAGTACTGCTCTCTTATTTCACACACCCCAACTCCCCCAAATTGTGGTTTTTAGAACAGGAAACTGGAGGGGATCCACGGAGAACAGCATTGCTACTGGAGCCTGGAATCAGTCCATGCAGTGAGGTTGAAACCACACTCAAAGTGGGAGGTAGGCCATGCCATCCCCAAGGAAGCCTGAACTCTCAGATGAACTCACTGATTGACAAACGGCAGAAGGCCAGTGATGCAGTTAAATGATTATGGGGCATGGACTCCTCTTTCCCAAGGGTAAAAAGGGAATAAAACATTTTCTCCCCCTTCCTGCTAATTGAAGATGATGAGAACGTCGTAAAGACTCAAAGACTGGTCATAGATATTGACACTGATGCCCTCTTTGGGGATTTGGATGTACGTACAAGCCTCCCCTATGGACTATCATTATCCTCCGAGGACCCACTGACTTCTTGAACGTGTTCTTGAAGGTTCTTTGGATGATGAACCTCTTTGTTGTGCAATTTTCAAAGACTGTGCAGGTGATGAAACCTCAGATTTGAAGTTAAGCTTTCTCATATTTTTTGTGACAGTTTTAATGTAAGATGGATTTTTTTTGGGACTTCTAAGAAGAACACTATGGTAATTGAGGACCCTTTTTAAATGGACTGGCATTACATCATCATCATCTCTTGTCAGAGGATTTTGCCCTCCAGCCAACTCCCATCTTTCCAGTTAAGAGAACTTCATCAGTTGTTATTCTGGCCTCTGCATAAGGGAACTGAGACATGCCAGTGAGAAAGTCCTATACTTGGATTGCCAGAGCTTCACTTGTACTAACTACAGCATCATATCAGTTCCCTCCCACAATCAAGCACATTAAAACAGCATTGTTCATGTGATTTTGCACATTTCAAATACAACAGTGGCCCCAAAAATAATTCAAATTTAAAGGAATTAAAAGGGCTCTTCATCTTTGGCAACATCACTGGGAGATTGCAGAGTTTTATTATAGCTCCAGAATGCCATTTGGGAACTTTATAAAAGTGCTGTTCCTGATCGTTAGCATTTGATTAAGTGTTTCTGCTTTTTTCCCAGGGTTCTCGTGGGCCTGCTGGCCCTCTGGGCCCCGTTGGACCAGGTGGAGTACGGGTAAGATCTACATCCAGGACTGCTGCATGTGTACAATGTGTTGAAAGGCTGCAGATATATCATTAGCACATTTTTTTTGCATCTGAACACACATTTAGCTCAGCATGATCAGAAATATGACCATGTACCTTACTTTTGCCATTGGTCTGCATGTTAGCACCCACTTTAGCCAAAACCACTGTGCTCCACTGTTGGCCCACATCTACCTTACATGTTCGTCCATTGTACAGCAGCATTTTCAGCTGAAGGGCAGAGTTAAACCTGAAACCAATATAACTTAATGACAGTGATGTACTGTATCGCATAAATATGCTCCCCAGTGTGTTGTACCCCACATGTGATTGTAAGTTGCTGTTTCAACACAGGGACCACCAGGAAAGGAGGGACAATCTGGACCCAGAGGCCCACCAGGGCCAATGGTGAGTGTGTTTGTTTTGTGTTTGTCTATTTGTCTTTTGTGTTGCACAGCTGAAAGATGTAAATATCCCTCGGAGCGTGTTTTGTTTGCCGATATATGCAAGACAGTTACCCCTCTGGCTCCATAGTCTCTCTCTGCTGGAAAAGGACATTAAAAAAAAAAAAGGAAACTGAAGTCTGTCAGCCTCTCCACTGTTATGTGAATGAAGTATGCATCTTGTTTTCTTTTTCTGTGGTCTGAGGAGGGTCTGTGTCTACTTAATTATGCCACAATGCCAACAAGGCAGCTTTCCAGTATTGCATTCACATGGGCTATACCATTCCGACTGTTCCAAGCACCATTACTAGAAGCTGGGGTGTGCATGTTTCCACCTCCTCTTTGGTGTTCTTGGCACGTTATACCATGTGCCTCCACAGCAGATGTTAAAGCACACACTCTACCTCAAACTTAATTACACAGCAGTTAATAGGCAGCAGAAGTTAATTATGGTAATAATGGTTATTGTGAAGCAAAAAACATGTAAATATCGCTCTTTCTTTTCCCTTCAGGGAAATCCTGGAAATCCAGGAGTACCAGGAATTACAGGGAAACCAGGGAAACCTGGAGAACCAGGAAATCCAGTAAGTGCTGTTTAACAAAGGGTTGCATGAGGGTGTAGCTGTTGGTAATGAGAATAACATGTCAATGGTGAACCAGGAGAATGTTTATTAAAAATTTCAGGTTTTAAAATGTGTAATTCTTGCCCCATTTTTGACAAATTGGGAAAATTTCACAAAAAAATAAAACAGATATTTGACATGCAAAATTCAACACACCTCTCAAATTGGTATTTGTGAAACTGAAAATATGTTTTCTTTAACAGGGACCACTTGGTATGAAAGGAGAGAAGGGAGAGAGGGTATGTTTTAATCATATAAGAAATACTAATAATAAACGCACTTCATTGAGATAAATCACTTTAGAAGAACAATACAAACTTCTGTCATCATTTTATTTTTGCTTGCTGCCCAGGGAGACTTTGCATCCCAGAACATGATGCGCTCAATTGCCAGACAAGTTTGTGAACAGCTTGTGAACAGTAAGCAAATCCTATCGTTCTCTAAAGGGATTTTTTTGGTAATCCCATCCAGATTTTCGACTCATACAAGTGACTTTGTTCATCTCTTGTAGGCCAAATGAGCAGAGTCAACATGATGCTCAACCAGATCCCCTCTGGCTACCGCAGCAACACACCAGGGCCCCCCGGCCCTCCTGGACCTTCTGGCAACCAGGGGTCTCGCGGAGAGCCTGGACAGCCCGGCCGTACTGGTTTCCCTGGAAGTCCAGGTTTACCCGGAAACCAAGGAGAACGAGGTACTTTTATGGCTTCTTTCGTGGTCTGCAGGTTTGGAATGGTTGTAAATGAGTAAGAAATTAAAACGAGGAATATGAGCATCAGTGGTAGCAATGAATTCAGACATGGTGGTATTATTCATGAGACCCATTTTGTAAGTTAAGTGTAGAGAAATGGGAACATAATTGTTTAATCTTGTATATGCTTGAAATATATGTTCATTGGACAATTAATTATGCTCATGGTTCACTCTTGCTATATTTCATACCCTTAGATTGCTTCTCATTTGTTAATATGGTGAGGTGGTCAGATGCGGCATTGCAGAGGAGATATTCTGCTTCAGCTCTTCATACTGATTTCTTTCCTTCTTGTTGGTTTATGTAGGTTTGCCAGGAGAGAAAGGAGAGAGAGGAGTTGCTGGAACTGGAACCAGAGGGCAAAGAGGACCAAATGGTCCACCAGGTAATGCTACTGGGTTCTTACTCTTTTTAGCTAACATAGCCCGTCCCATTGTCTTTAAAGTTACCACCCTGAAGATTTACATGCAAACAAATGCAATGTACTTTTAGATATTTTCAAGCACCTGCATATTTAAGACAATAACTGATCCACAAACATACAAATCATTAATCTTTTTCTGTGGTTGCTCATTTTAAGGGTTACAGTTGGGTAGGACTTACTCGGGAAACATGATATGGAGCATAGTGTTTTAGAAGAAGCAAAGTTGTTGTGGCTCACAGGCAGATTTGACAGACCACCCCGTACAAGACTGCAGTCAACAGATATTACAATATCAATAGTTAAAACTTAGGTTTGGCCATGTGTTTTTCCTCAGCAGTGAGAAGGATGCTGACAGAACATCACTGGTGACTGTTTCATTTTAAATGGATCTCTGGGATTTTAGGTTGTGCAAAGCCAAAACAGTTACTCATCTCACCACTTGTCAGTCAGCGATCTTCTCAGTTGTAGATTTAAAGCTGAGGTTGACAACATTCTTTCTGTGTTATTTGCGAAAAAAAATCATATCGCTCTTACAGCTTTGAGTGATTAAAATAGTCTGAGAGAAATTCAAACCTCTGTCTTTAATCGTGCATCTATATTTAGGGGAGGGCTCTGTGATGGGGCAGTCCTATTGCCTGTCAATCATTTGCATGCACCGCTTTTTCAGTCTCCTTGTAATTTTCCTTGTCTCTGTGGATCTTGTAGCGATGGATTAAATAAATAGTGTTCATCTTAATGAATACGTCACCTTTAAGTACCAAAGTGCTTCACAACATCACTGCTGGTGTGGCAAAGATTCACTGGGGGAAAAAAATACATTTTTTTACGTGCATAAATCATCGACTGCTATACATCTTACTGTCCTCATGGCATTAATACAGATCTCGGACAAAGGTCACCACACAAGGTGCCAGTGCTTTGGAAACAGTGGTCTTTATAAATACTTCACCTGTAGGTAAAACAGTGCTTCACAAGAACAACGTTGGTGTAACCAAGAGATTTGCTGAAAAAAATATGTATTTGCATGTACAGATTAACAGCGACAATATACATTTTGCCAGTTACCCATACCGCTTAAGCTGGTTTGGAGGGAGGGGTTACTGAAAGGAAGAGGGAAGGAGAGAGCAGTTTTGGTTTTTTTGGGGGGGGGGGTGTCTCAAACTTCTCCAAAGCTGCCTACCCCAGCTTTAAGTCTGGTTTAGTCATGATCGGGAAACCCGGACAATACTCAAGGTTGGAAGCCCTGGCTTTATGGCTATAATGATTCCTATCCCATTATATTGATGCATGCAACGTAGGCGGTTTCCTGAAGGCTTAGTGTTGAACATCACTCTTCAGCACCTGGATGGATTCCTATTGTCTCACAGGTTTCGCTAGCTCACACTTCAGTTTCATGTTTCTGTTCCCAGTTCACTCCGGTTTTAAGCCCAGTTTCATGATGAAAGAGAATTTTCCATCTAACATGCTCTTTGCGGACCTAGCTGTGCCACAGAGCATTCCTCATAGCCCAATTGAAATGACAGAATCCAAGGAGAGGCCAACATTTATCTAAATGCATCTCATGAAGCTTCATTTGGGAAGCTGTAACTCATAAATCCTTAGAAAATACTCCCAAAACTATCCCCAAGTCCTTGTTTTTTTTAAGTTTTTTTTTTAAGGATTTATGTTTTGTTTATATGCAGCTTGCTCACACTACTTTCACATGCCTGCTTTTGAAAGGTCTTAACCAGCATCCCTTAGCAGGAGTAGGCCACAAGACTGGTGAAATATTATACTGTAAATTCTATGAATTGACTCATAACAGATTTGCTCATCTAGCATTTTGACCAAGATGAGCTTACCTCCAACTCCATGCATTGCCATGCCCATTTGTGTGAATGAAGCGAGAACCAACTGAGCATAAATAGGAGGAAGTCCATGCTTATGACTCATTCTCGTGTGTGTAGGAGAATCAGATTGTTGTACAATGAGCTTTCTTTGGTGGCTTCATTGACAACACATGGGCCCACTTATGGCAGTCAGTGAAAGACAGTTGGTGGGGGAAAATTCCATCCTGGGTTTCTGCCGTCTAGACAGCCGGGGCCGGGGGGTAACGCCACAGAGCCCCTGACTACTTCTACTTCTCTTTCTTTTTCTTTGTCAATCTTTTCAATTGAGCCATCTAAATATTTAAATTACAGTGCTAAAAACCAGTGTTGCTCATACCATTTCCACAGGAGATTTGGGGATGATGTCAGTTGGTCGTGCTCTCAACTCCAAAGACTCCTTTTTCAAACTGTGCTTACCTTCTCTACGCATTCCCAGGGCCACCAGGCGATTCCAGGACAGGTCCCCCAGGTCCCGCAGGCTCTGTCGGGCCTCGTGGCCCTTCAGGTCGTCAGGGTACTCCCGGGGTCAGGGGACCCCCTGGCCCCCCTGGCTACTGCGACTCCTCTCAGTGTGTTGGCATTCCTTACAATGGACAAGGATACACAGGTATACACATCAGTATGTAGACCCTGCATGACATCATTTTACACACAATACTAAGTGTATGCATGCTAATTTAATTTGCAACTCAATGCACTACTTTTGCTTTGATAATGTATGGAGAAAGTGAATATCAGGGTTCCAAACTGCAGATGTTTAACGCAGTGAAAAACAAATAAAAAAGGTTCTTGGCACTGGCAGTTTGCGTTTGGGACGCATATATTCTAATAAATCCATACATTTGATAATCAGTTTGGAATTTGGCATGCACAGCGTTCCACAAAGCTGTTTATGATCACCTATTACAGAATGAGATGCATATAACTTTGTTCCACAGTGAAAACTCACACCGTCTTTGAACTATTTTCAGGTTCGGCATAGTAAACTTTCTAAGCCATCTGCGCTGCTTACACTTTGACGTCCTGTTTCTGAGATGTTTGCCCATTTGCAAACGGGCATGTAAGGATAATCACCATGGACATTATTAATGAACAACATTAAAGCAAGCCAATAGAAAAATCAAACAAAGGAGTGGACTGGCACTAACAACATCTCACAGCTACAAGCTACAGCGATGGCAACCTACTCGGCTGTTTGCATCTTGAACCAAAACTCAGTGGGGGAAAAAAACAGAGTGAAAGAGAGAATATCTCTACGAGGAGCATGTACAAAAAAACAAACAAACACCAAAACAACAACTACTAACAAAGTTGGTTTTATAACTGAGAGCAGTGTTAATGTAGAGGTGATATCTGTAAATAAACTAATTTTTTGCCTTGTAAATGATGTATGAACCACAACATCTCACTAAAAATCAAGTTAACATCTGTAATGAGCTTGTGCCTTATAACCCTCCGCTTACTTACCACCAGCATAACCTCTGTTTAAGATGCCTTAATAAGTGATTTATTGCAGCCAGTGCTCAGGTCCAGACTGAAGCATGTGCCATTTGTACATTTAATCATCATGTTCTTTGTGTATGTTTCCCTAAGTGATGCTACATGTTGCTGTCCTGGCATTTGCAATTTTTTTTCCGTTGTCTTTTTTTTTTTAGTATCCGGTTACTTTACGTAATGGTGTGCCATTATTATCTAATACCTCAGCAGGTGTTATTGTAAATGTCATCACAAAATTTTGCAGTAGTTTTACTTTCAGATTTTGTATTTGTTACTTTTTGTTACTGTTTTCCAGTCACACCAGGTTTGAAAAAAAAGCAATAAAATTCCTCTGACATCCAGGGAAATAGTACTTAACAATGGAGTAGTTTGACAACGGGCATTTTGTGCTAAGTCCATATAGCATAGTGCAATACAATTCCAACTGTGCATGTGAAGACTAAAGATTGTAGCATGTACACTTTTTTTGATTGGGCAAACCAAATATTTTCTAGCCAACCGCTACGAGCCTGAGCCTGAGGTAGTGTCTATACCTGTGGAGCCAGAGGAAGAATTTGAGACTATACAATCACCCGGTTACTCACGAAACCAGCGTGGAAAGCGGTCACTGCCGAGGGATGATACTAACAGAATAGCATCATAGACACAAAAAAGGAGTTCTCAAAAAAGTGCTATATTAAACTAATTCCCATGATCACATGGCAGAGTACGAAGCGACAGAAAGAAAAATAGGACTTTGGGTTTGATACCCTTGGCTTTGTTGAACATATATTTTTACCGAATGAGAAAGTTTAAGCGAGATGAATTCACAAGACTAAATGTTTCAGTACAAAACCTGTGTGCTTGCTAACTGTTCCTTTAAGTGTCTCTGCTTGTAACATAACTGCATCAAGTCTGTATTGGAGTCCAATGTGTAATGCACTAATCATGTGGAAATCAGAGAATACTAGAAATATGTATGTTTTGAACCCATCTTTTTTTTTTACAGTAGTAGCAAATCTCACCATGTAAGATTGATGTCAATACTGCATATCAATTGATCCACATACATCTTCATTTAACCAGATTTAAAAAAGATTGCTATTTGTGGCCTTTTATAAGTCCTGTAAACCAAATGTTAATCTGATTAATTGTAATAAATCATGGCTGATTTTTTTTTTTTGTAACCAAAGGTGGAATTGCATGTCTGTGTTGTATATTAAGTGAGGACTTCTAAATCAGAATATAATTGTTTTGTATCAATGCAGTTGGGATTTGCTTGCAAAACTATGGACATGGAATTGCTTTTCTCATGTCTTAACTGCACATTTGTGAATTCCACAACCTTATTTTCTTATTTATTTCTGAAACAAAAAGAGGCATTTTTCAATAAAACTACTGAAAATGTAGCATTTGTTCCAGTCTTCCAGTTATTAATGTCTTTGGATCTCGAGCATCTTTTTATTAATTACCACAATCATTTTTTTTAACCGTATCTTTATTGTTTGTCTGAGTTAAGCAGTGAACAGTGCAACACAATTCCCTATCCCACCCTCCTCACTCTTCCCATGGACTTGTCCCATAGAATCTTATTTCAGATGCTCCCATTAGGGATCGCCTCAGCAGATCATGTTTCCATCTCTTCTGGTCCTCTGCATCTTCCTCTGTCATGCCAACCACCTGAATGTTGTCCCTCACCACATGCATAAACCCCCTCTTTTGCCTTCCTCTTTTCCTCTTCCCTGGCAGCTCCATCTTCAGCATCCTTCTCCCAATATACCCAACATCTCTCCTCTGCAAATGTCCAAGCCATCTCAATCTTGCCTCTCTTGCATTGTCTCCAAACCATCCAACCTGAGCTGTCCCTCTAATATACTCGTTCCTAATCCTGTCCATCTTCGTCACGGCCAACAAAAATCTTAGCTTCTTCAACTCTGCCACCTCCAGCTCCTCCTCCTGTCTTTTCGTTAGAGCCACTCTCTCCAAACCATATAACATATAATGTTATATATACATATGTCTCACTACCATCTTGTAAACCTTCCCTTTCATTCTTGCTGGTACCTTTCTGTCACAAATCACTCCTGACACTCTTCTCCACCCACTTCACCCTGCCTGCACTCTCTTCTTCATCTCTTTTCTGCACTGACCGTTACATTGTACAGTTGACCGCAAGTATTTAAACTCACCCACCTTCGTCACCTCTACTCCTTGCATCCTCACAATTCCACTGTCCTCCCTCTCATTCACACATAGGTATTCCTTTTTGCTTCTACTGACTTTCATTCCTCTTCTCTCCAGTGCATACCTCTACCTCTCCAGGCTCTCCTCAACCTGCTCCCTACTCTCACTACAGATCACAATGTCATCTACGAACATCATAGTCCAAGGAGACTCCTGCCTGATGTCGTCTGTCAACCTGTCCATCACCATTGCAAACAAGAAAGGGCTCAGAGCCGATCCTTGATGTAATCCCACCTCCACCTTGAACCCATCTGTCATTCCAACCGCACACCTCACCACTGTCACACTTCCCTCATACATATCCTGCACCACTCCTACATACTTCTCTGCCACTTCCAACTTCCTCAAAATATACCACACCTCCTCTCTTGGCACCCTGTCATATGCTTTCTCTAAATCCTCAAAAACACAATGTAACTCCTTCTGGCCTTCTCTATACGTCTCCATCAACATTCTCAAAGCAAACATCGCATCTGTGGTGCTCTTTCGTGGCATGAAACCATACTGCTGCTCACTAATCATCACCTCTCCTCTTAACCTAGCTTCTATTACTCTTTCCCATACCTTCATGCTGTGGCTGATCAACTGTATACCTCTGTAGTTACTACAGCTCTGCACATCACCCTTATTCTTGAAAATTGGTACCAGTATGCTTCTTCTCCACTCCTCAAGCATCCTCTCACTTTCCAAGATTGTATTAAACAATATAGTTAAAAACTCCACTGCCATCTTTCCTAAACATCTCCATGCCTCCACAGGTATGTCGTCTGAATCAATTGCCTTTCTACCCTTCATCCTCTTCAAAGCTACCCTCAATTCCTCCTTGCTAATCCACCACACTTCCTGATTCACTATCCCCACATCATCCAGCCTTCTCTCTCTCTCTCTCTCTCTCTCTCTCTCTCTCTCTCTCTCTCTCTCTCTCTCTCTCTCTCTCTCATTTTCATCATTCATCAGCCCGTCAAAGTACTCCTTCCACCTTCTCAGCACACTCTTCTTGCTTGTCAGCACATTTTCATCTCTATCCTTCATCACCCTAACCCGCTGCACATCCTTCTCAGCTCGGTCCCTCTGTCTAGCCAATCACAAGTCCTTTTCTCCTTCCTTAGTGTCCAACCTTTCATACAACTTGCCATACGCCTTTTCCTTTGCCTTCACCACATCTCTTTTTGCCTTACGCCGCATCTCCTTGTTCTCCTGTCTACTTTCTTCATCTCTCTGATCATCCCACTTCTTCTTTGCCAACCTCTTCCTCTCTATACTTTCCTGTACTTCCTCATTCCACCACCAGTCTCCTTCCTCTGTCCAGATGACACATGAAGTACCTTCCTAGCTGTCTCCCTCAATATTTCTGCAGTGCTTGCCCAGCCATCCAGCAACTCTTCACTACCACCCAGGGCCTGTCTTAACTCCTCCCTGAACGCCACAAAATAGCCTTCCTTCTTCAACTTTCACAATGTGATCCTTGGCTCTACCTTCACTCTCTTCCTCTTCTTGATCTCCAGAGTCATCCTACAGACCCAATGCTGCCTAGCTATGATCTCCCCTGTCACCACCTTGCAGTCTCCAATCCCTTTCAGATTACACCTCCTGCATAAAATATAAACTGATCAGCCAAAACATTAAAACCAACTGAAGCCACTAGACCTGCCATTTTGGAGCTGCTCTGACCCAGTCATCTAGCCATCACAATTTGGCCCTTGTCCAAGTCGGTCAGATCCTAATGCTTGCCCATTTTTCCTGCTTCCAGCACATCAAATTAGACATGCCTCCCAGCTCTCCTTTTCCTTCACCCAACAGTAGCATAGTTTCCACCGGCATCCAGCTGGCCAACAGTGCCGTTGGTGGCTGTTGGTAACCTGTGCCTCAACCAATCTGGTATGGAAACCTGATTTATGAGCCACATAAAAGTTATTATTTGATTTGGCATAGGTTTTATGCCTGATGCCCTTCCTGACACCATCCTACCCATTTATCCAGGCTTGGGACTGGCACTAAGAATGTACTTGCGCTGGCTTGTATAGCCCCAGTGGCTGGGTTAGACTCATCCCATAGAATGAATAAATAAAATAGAAAAATCAAAATGTTAATCAACATGCAGTTTGCAATTATAGTATGGGTATTATTCAACATATCAAGTAAGCAATCTTGCAGGTAGATGAATTAAAGATGGGAAGTGCACACATCTTGGTGTAATTTTAATGTTTATACACTCATATGTTATGTTCTCTACAGCAACCTCCCGTTCAAATTCAAAATGTAAGAGAGGTTTCACCTATTGCAGTTCAACCAGGAAAGACGCGAAACAACAAAAGTGATGTAGGAATATTGTATACAATATTCAAAAGAAACTTTCACATTGACCCCATTGCTAATGACAATTTATAGGGTATGACACCTTAAAAATGAATTCGTATTCGGAGATTTCCCCCTGGAGCTTTGGATGGGGTGTTGTCACAGGTGGCAGTGGGGTGCTGGTGGGGCAAGTGGCATAGACTGTAATGACAGCGAAGAGATATTAACAAGCTGGCCATTGGCTGACAGAAAAGGCCACGCACCTAAACAAGAGTGACCATTGGAAGGTAACTGAGAGACTGAGACCTGGTGAGTGAGGATAATTAGAATGAACATGTAGACCTGGCTAAAATGCATTTAGACATTTGGTTAAAATTCATTTAGAATATAAATAGTTTTAAAAATGAAGTTCATAATGTTTAAATATGTTAAAAATATATATGGAAGGATAAAATTGAGAAGCCATAATCTTTACAGTTAAAAGGTTAGAGTTTATGCAAATGAGCGTAGTTTGCTTAATATGTACAGGATCAAGCACGTGTTGTCAGTCTAACAGCCTACCATGATCAAGAACCCCTGACCGCAGCCTGCAGACTGGTGACGTGTTCAATGTCGGTGACGTGTTCGATGTGGACTGTGACGTGCGCAATGTGGGCGTCCTCAAGTTCACTGGTTTGCGATTCCCGCCATACGCCCATTTCACGCCGCGGCCATCTTGGATAAAAAAAAAACATGTGGTGGGGATTTAGCCACGCCCCCTTCTTACTCAATCGGAAATCAATGCAGCCGGGACCAGCAGCAAACATGGTTTGGACTACCAACCTCGAGCACCTACCGTCATTTACCACAATATGAAAACTAAGCTGGATCTTTTCTTCTTCGAGTACTTTGTGCCTCTCCTGTGCCAGTGAGGAGAGACACACACACAGGGCTGTATTCAAAGAAGCTGTTTAATCACAATAAAATAAAAAATAAGATACATTTCATTTTTATACTGTACATTCAATATTTATACATTAGATTGTCCCATCTACAATATTTTCATTCTTTGTCCTTTAACTTTAACAAAACTGTTGGTTCACTTTAAACTAAAATATGTTCGGTCAACTGTCATTCTGTTGTAGCAATAAACTGGAACTCGCTACCAACTCAAATAATCAATTGTTTACTAAACTAAGATAGTGATTGCTCATCTCAAGGTGTGGGCTAAAAAATGGGACTGTACTGAAATGAAGTTAAATATGTTCCAATCTATCTAAGGTTTGTGTGCACTATTTTCTTGTCAGCTGAATTTAACAAAGGTTTAAAACAGTGGTCCCTGAAAATTTGTTAGGAGAGCACACACAGTCCACAGTTGGTTGACTGTTCCACTTAGTGAAAGGGGTATGACTCCATCAAAAATGTGGTACTCCTTTATGCGTCTTATTGACCGTTCGACGTGTATTCCCAAGCCAGCAATACTCTGTGTGTCTGTGAGCTCATCACAGCTACACTGTCCACTTGGGCCTAAAAATGCAGGGATGACAAGTTTTACATCTATTTCATCGAGCAGGTCTTTGATAAGGAAGCCCTTATCGGCCATGGTCTCATCGCCTGACTCCAAGAGGTCCAGAACACCTGACCTCTTAGTTATCTCCTTATCAGAAATACATCCTGTGTATAGATTACTTACCAGGCTAACTGACCCTGAGGGAGTGATCCCAATTAGGGATTTCAGTGTAGTGTTACTTTTATAATGGGAGTATGTCATGGTGTTCAAAATCTCGAACTAGCTGTCTCGATGCGGATCTCTGTGCAGTCTAGTATCACTCTTGTGTTTGGGTAGAATTCCCTGAATACTGGTGGCATTAGCTCGTCTACTGCTGCTCTACTAGGCCATATTGGGAGGGTCCCTAACATAAAGAGCAAATAGTTGGCCCACGTCGTACAGTTTCTGCTGACTGTGGCCGGCGACACATTGAATCGTACAGATAAATCCAGAGCAAAAAAGCCCTGCCTCACAAGGCACAAGAATAGGAAAAACTGATCAATCAGCGATAAATGCTCTGCATGGAAGCCAGACACAGTAATGTGTTCTAGGTTATGGCTGTTCCTTTGCGTTTGAGTCCATTGCACCATGGACTCTGCAGTAGGCTGTAAAGCTAGGAAGAGTGCTTTGAGGGTGTGGTAATCCTTAAAACCAGTGTAAAACCTGATCAGATTGGGCGCACACTGGAAGCGTTCTAGACCAAAACGCTCACTTTTTGGCTTTTTATTTTCGTCCTCCAGGAAAGCGATGCGTTTCTTTACTGCGTCAAGCTGGTCTTCAACAGAAAGGGGCTTCACATCGTAGTCATGATCAGGTAGAGTCGCCCAAACCTCACTGGACACATGAGGATATGCCATGCATGTGGGAAGCAATATAAATCCACACATTTTCCTGTTATCAAGATGATGTGTCAGAACAGAGCTATCCACTATTGAAAGATTAGTGAACATATATATTGTAGCAAATTCGGGGGGACAACGCAACCACAGGAACTGCCGCGGCCGGGGAGCGAACCCGTATCGCCCGCACCGCAGGAGGCATCGCTAACCGCTCGACTAAAGGGTCGAGCCGGCCAGCTAGTGGCCAGCTTGTCTACTAATCCATGCAAGGTGCACTCCCCCCCTCCCTCCTCCTCCTCCTCCTTCGGGAAGCGCGTCCCCGCGCTTAAGCATATCAGCTCCTTCACGCCTCAGGGCGCATACGCTTCCGATGGCCTTACGGTCACTCCATCCCACTTCTGACACCAATGTAACCGGTTATTTTCTTGCCCGGTGCGGGATTCGATACGAGGTGTACTACTGCACCACAAGGCGACATGCCTCCTGCGGTGCGGGCGATACGGGTTCGCTTCCCGGTCGCGGCAGTTCCTGTGGTTGCGTTGTCCCCCCGAATTCGCTACATTGGTGTCAGAAGTGGGATGGAGGGACCGTAAGGCCATCGGCGTGAGGATGCGGCGTGAAATGGGCGCATTGCACGGATATTAGCTAGCATGAAACAGCACTCACGGATTATTCTGCTAGCTAGCGTTGTTTAACACTAGCTTTATAGTTATTTAGCTGTGTGTTTTTCACAATCCACGTTGCCATAGAGTTGGTGAGTAAAGGTGCGAGGGCCGAAGACCCGAGCTGCGTCTAAGGAGCGAGGCCGCAGGACCCCCCGGCGTCCTCGCGCGCGCTACTGTACAAACATTGCGTACGTCACTGACTCTGCCCACATTGCGTACGTCACAGCCAACATTGAACACGTCACCGATCTGCAGGCTGCAGTCAGGGGCTTCTCAACTTGATTAGCCGCATTATGTCAATCTATATTTTTCTTTGTTTTAATTGGCATATTCTGAAGTGATGGCCAATCCAAATTCCATTCTCAGGTGGAGGGGTGGGGTTTGGTTGTAATCCGTTAGGTCTGGTGTGCTGGAGAACGGGAAAAAGCGAATGGTCACCGTCAGGTGAACAGTGCAGATTGTTCGAGAGAGTAATGTGTTCCTAACATAGTGGTTGACGAACAGTTATCCAAAGGGTTCGGGTTTTTGTGATCTGCAAGAGGTAAATATGAGATTGTGTATTGTTTGTATTGTTTTTCATACTGTGACTACATGTTATTGTGTAAAAACGCATTGTGTTGCTAATCGCGAGTAGCCGTTAGCATTAGCACAATAGCCGTTAGTTTTGCATTGTGTTGCTAATTGCGAGTAGCCATTAGTATTAGCATAATAGCAGTTAGCTCAGCTTTGAAGAATTGTGTAAGACAAGCTATTGCTAGCCCGCCTCAAAATAGTGTATGGACTTGTTGCTTAGCTGATTTATTTGATTCAGGAGACGGATGATTTGTGACTAAGAGAGGGCAGCTCCGTTGGACTACTTGGGAGAACTGCTTTTCTGTTGGAGTGCCATTTCTTTCTTCGCTGCTGTTCTTCTGCGCAGTGCCGAGCGGCCATCACCCAGTTTTCCCTCGTCCTTCCCCCTCTAAATGTTCCCAGGATCTGTGAGTACTGAGCACATGTTTTTTTATTTTGTTTGTGTGACCAAGTGAAGGGCCACTACAGCTTCTAGGCCTCTACGCTCCCAAGCCACCACTCAGGCCTGCAACGGGGGGTTGGTTTACGGGTTACCGTTGGTTGTAGGGTGTGTGTGTGTGTGTGTGTGTGTGTGTGTGTGTGTGTGTGTGTGTGTGGGCCTATGACTGATGTTATTTGATATTATTTTGTGTTTATTCATATTTAGAATTCAGTCCTATCTGTCTTTATTAATGAATGTGATTTTGAGAAATTCTGTTTATATAAATAAATAGCCTACCATAATTTGGCATTACATTTAAAGAAACCTTGTTGTGTCATAGCTCCGAGGTAATTCATGTTTAATAGCTGTTAAACGGATAGATAAAATTAGGACAAGAGACAAAACCAAAATCTAAAATTAGGACAAGAGACAAAACCAAAATCTAAGTGATATATCTTTATTATATATCATAAATTTATTTGGAGGCACTGCCAGTTATTTTAGTTTAAAATAGAGTAGCATTAAAAGTTTAAAAGCATACAGGTAATAGCGTCATTTAGTTTGAAACCGTACCCAGGCCCCGCCCACAGTACTACTACAAATAGCAGATTTTTACATAGCTACATGGGACGGGTGTTTGCTTGAACTTATACTAAATGCTTCATTTAGACAAAAATCCACATTTAGCAAATGACGACCCAAGGATGGCTTGTTTGCAGATTTTTGGTTGCTCTGAAAGAAATCCTTCAGACACAAGTGCTGCATGAAAAGATGCGATGGTCCAAATATCTCACCACTGCTCTATTTGTCTTCAGAAAAGGAAAGTCCTCACCCTGTTACTGAACTCTTTACCGAAAAAAATATTTGATTTGACACTGAAGGACTGACCTACCCAAGACAAGGCCCAGAGAAGTAAAATGTTGACGTATGGAGTTTTTTTCCCTTTGTTTGCAAAAATATTTGGAACAGTCCAGGGTGTGAGGTCCGGTAAGGAAAAGTGTGGAGAGTTAGCCTTGGGAGATCTGAGGCTAAAGACGGGAAACTGGTTCATAACCTACTTAATGCGACAACCAGCAGTCGGTCAGTCTGTCAGGCTTTCTGTTGTGTTATCAGGCCTTAAAAATCAAGCTTAGAGTTCCATGAGGAAGCTAATCAACCGAGATCAAGAGTATAGTTTAATAGACTGGGGGGGGGGGTTAAATCATCAAGATTTCCATCTTACATTATTTGCCATATCTAATAGGAAAATAAGTTGGCCAGAAGAGATTTACAGTGAGGTAAGGAACAAGTGAGGCCATTTTCTTCATCATGATGAAGGGGAAATGGCAGTTCTGAAGAGGATTTCCACACAAAATGCCAGAGATAACAAGTGGAGGCGTGGTATGGAGGTCAGGATCACCACTGCAGGCAGACGTGGGAAAACTCTGTGGAAACATCTTAGCTCTTTAACAAATATGAACTCATTCTGGGATCTTAGCTTGCTGCCACCGCGGGAGGGTTCTTTATAATCCTGCAGGCTCGTACCTTTTTTTTTCTCCATTTCACTGCACTCGGGACTTGTACTTGTGTGTATGTGACAAATCTGGGGATTGTTCCCCTGCGTCCTGATAAAGGCATGCAAAGTGAAGCAACTATGTAAAAGGCTTAAATTTTTTCTCGTTGCTCTTAACAGGAATTTGATGTATTTTGTTTTCATGTGATGTGTTAAAATGCTCGCAGGTAAGTTATGTATGTTGCTAAGAGCAGCAAGACATGAAGAATGTGGAGCCAGGTCTGTAAAAGCACTAGGAACTGAGAGACGAGTTTACATGAGAGCCTTCAAAATGGGAGAGAGAGTCCTTTCTGCCTTGCAATCCCCTTTCTCGAGCGATTTATTGTCATGTGCAGGAGCACAGCAAAATTAAATCAATCTGTGTGGCATGAGGATGGATATTTTTACCATCAAGATAGAGCTGCTCAGTGCAGTCAAAGATACTGTGCCAATGGTCAACCTTTAATTGAAAAGGTTAATATAATCCCTCCAGAACTCGCTGGAGGGACTACATGTCCAATCTGGTCTGGGAACGCCTTGGGATCCCCTAGGAGGAGCTGAAGGGCGTTGCTAGGGAGAGGGATGTCTGGAGTGCCCTACTTAGCTTGCTGCTACCGCGACACCCGACCCCGGAAAAGTGGGTGAAGATGAGATGAGATAATAAAATCCTATTGAGGATTTTTTTCCAGATCCATCCATCCATCCATTGTCTTAACCGCTTATCCTGCTCTCACCCTATTCCAGCAGTCATTGGGTGGCAGGCGGGGAGACACCCTGGACAGGCTGCCAGGCCATCACATAATTTTGCAATGTTTATTTCACTATACACGCGCTTTAAAAAATGTATAGGCCTTTGGAAATTCATTAAAAAGTGCACCTTGCATTTCAAATAAACCGCAACCCCGAATTGAGTGATCCTTAAGAAATACACAATACAACACCATTTCTGAACACATGTCCCTGATTCGAGTTGTTACAGTCTACGAATGCAATATAATGGCAAAGAAGTCCAATTTTCTACACATCCCACAATCAGTCAGGACGTATTTCTCCTGAAATCGGAAAACCCGTTTGTGGATAAATCCAGTCTGATACAGTCCTTACATCACCCTGTCTGGGTTCTGCCTGCTGGCTTTTCCGACTCTGTTGACAACTTGGTGTGCATCTATGATTGCTCTGTGGGAAGTGTTACAAATGGGCTGTGTTTCAGAGACTGTGGCTGTGATGGATTGAAACTCCCTCCATGCTTGCTTTAGTTCCAGTTGTCCCTTATGCAGTGTCAGGCAAAATGTCCTGAAGTTTGCGTGCTATACTCTGTCTCCTCCAATGCTGAGGTAGGTTTGTTGACACCATTGTGTTACTGGCACTGGATTCCCACAAGAAGGCTTAAATGCTCGTTTGGATGGTTTTAAATCAAAAGAAATGATTGAAGTGCATGCAAAATCATTTACAGCTGATATGAAACCACTGGCAGGAGACAAACTTTTCTAACATGATGGGAAAGGATGGTACGGAGCCCCTAGAGGGACATAGTGCTGCCTTTTTTTCCCCCAGATGTGTTTCTGGTGTGCATGAGAAACCATCTATAGTGCTCATGAGAATTGCTCTCATGCACATAACAAATTATTTCCAGTTGTTTCTGCAATACTGAGTTTAACTGTGGGTGTCAGGTCTCTTATTTCCCCGCTATTTCAGTTTTTCAAGTGTTTATAAACCGTAGTGGTAACACATCACTTAGAGCAGTGTTTCTCAACCCAGTCCTCAAGGAACCCCTATCCTGCATATTTTCTTTGCAACCCTGAATAGGTACCTGTTTGTAGTTATTCAACCAATCAGCAATGAATTTTGTCAGATGTTGCACACCTTGCATAATTAAGTGCTGCGAGATGATTGGTCGAGTAAGTACAAGCAGGGCCACCTATGCAGGGTTACAATGAACATCTGCAGGGTAGGGGTTCCTTGAGGACTGGGTTGAGAAACACTGACTTAGAGCCCTACATAAAATCTTTATCTTTTCAAACAGTATAGAAAATCCCATTGTTAATCTTATCATCCATAAGTTTATTTATAATAATATAATAATAATCATCACATTTATATAGCGCTTTTCAAGACACCCAAAGTGCTTCACATTGAAGGGGGTAGCTCACTTCAACTACCACCAATGTTTAGCACCCACTTGGGTGATGCACGGCAGCCATTTTTCACCAGAACGCTCACCACACACCAGATTGAGATGGAGAGGGAGGAATCATTGAGCCAGTTACATGAGGGGATGATTAGGTGGCCAGATGGAGAGAGCCAGGTTGGGAATTTTGCCAGGACACCGGGGAACCCCCCTACTCTTTGCAATAAGTGCCATGGGATCTTTAATGACCACAGTGAGTCAGGACCTCAGTTTAATGTCTCATCCAAAGCACGGCATCTCCTACAGAACAGTGTCCCCACTGCACAGGGGCATTGAGGTTTGACATATGTTTTTTTTTTTTTGTTTTTGTTTTTTATTATTAAGACCAGAGGGAAGACTGCAGGACCAGAGGGAAGACTGCCCCCTACTGGCCCACCAATACCACTTCCGGCAGCAACTCAGGTTTCCCGGGAGGTCTCCCCTCCAAGGTCTCCCATCCAAGTATTAGCCAAATCCACACCTGCTTAGCTTTCATCATTTGGCAGAGCCAGGGTACATGTCGGTATAGCTGCCAACAACAATGTTACCCTGTAGTGTATTTTGCATTCTGAGGAAGGCTAACCCTGTGGACTCACCACCCATGAGGATTAGCATTGGGGTAGGGTGCAATGCAGGCCAGGTGGCAGGCAAAGGTGGAGACCGGGGTGTGTTGACTCGGGGCGTGTTGACTTCCGGCAGTGCAGACTGGTCCAGGAAGACCAACTGGGAGGGGACCCCGGGGTAGACCCAGAACTCGTTGGAGGGACTACATGTCCATTCTGGCCTGGGAATGCTTTGGGATCCCCCAGGAGGAGCTGGAGGGTATTTCTGGGGAGAGGGATGTCTGGAGTGCCCTACTTAGCTTGCTGCCACCGCGACCTGACCCAGAGAAACAGCTGATGATGAGAGATGAGAGAAGAAGGCAAACAAGGCTTCACCTACTGCCATACTCTATAGGCTTTCACATACGCTTGCTTGAATGGATTACATGAGAAATCAATTCTCATGTGCACCAGGTAGTTTCTCGTACACACCAGAAATACAGAAGAAAAAAACAAAACACACGGGCCCAATAGTATAGTGGTTGTGGCTTGCCATTTTTTTTCTCGACAAAGACAAAGACAAACACCAATCCCATTGTCGAGACCAAGAATCATTGTCAAATTCTTACCATATGGATGGTAAATGTAATTCAGAATGGATTAAAGTTATTAACTTCTACTTTATATAAGCTCAGGTTTTGCTCGACAGTTTTTCAAAACGCTTTGATGTCCATCCCACAATCAGAGAAACTCAGAGCATCCGCTACATACCATCAACTTTCGAAGGCTTTTCTGCTACAATAGGACAGCACCAAATCATTATCTGCCATATGATGTTGAGAGATCAGTTCCACTGGCATGTCAAAACATATATATGGAGATTCAAATGAGCTATGGGGTGTTTTGTTTTTGTTCTCTTTAGATTCTGTTGCACTGTGGAGCCGAGTTGAGGTTCAAGGACAGTTTCATTGTAATTTTGTGACACAATTTACGATTCATTGTATACCATTAATCACATTACTTGATTTAAAGTGAAGTCTTGCACAACACTTAAAGAGACTGGATGCCATAATGACAGAATGGAACTGTGCATTGGCACTGGACGGTGCACAAAATAAATTATCCTTGTACTGAAAAGCAATCATAAGGGACTGAGATGTAAAACTTTATTTGGACTTTTAGCATGAGAATTGTTGGGATTATAGCCAAATGATAGAAATCATGTCCATGGTGTAACGTGAAAACATATGTGGAAACTTCTTGTATTTTCATGAAACCATGTTATAATTTTGCTTACAATAAACATAACCCTCTTTACGGGACGAGGCATCCTGGAGATGAACAAAAAAACACAGTTATGAAATTGCAAATGTTTATTCTTTGGGTGACTGGGTAAGAAGGCAGGTTAAGAGAGAGCATGAAGACATACTAAGTTTCACTACATTCTTGATCTATTGTACTTTAATCATCCCTCAAGCATAAATCTTAAATTTCCTTGTTAGGTGCAGGGTCACGGTAAGCATACTTCAAAAAAAAGGTTGCGTGGGAGTTGATCCTGATCTTTTGAGGGATGACCTCACATGATGTATGTACGTACCATGCATTATTTACAGGGACGAAGGGCTGAAAATTTGATGTGACATGAACTTGATTTCTAAAGGGGAATGTTACTCTCTTGCACCCCCCCCCCTTCAGTGAGGGTAGGGTGCAGGGTCAACTGTGGACCATCACTATAACTATATCAAAACCAATTCCAAGCAGCGGCTTGGTTTCACCTACAGCGCATCTAGAAAGTATTCACACACCTTCACTTTCCCCACATTTTGTTATGTTACAGCCTTATTCCAAAATGGATTAAATTCCTTTTTTTTCTCATCAATCTAAACACAATACCCCATAATGAAAAAGTGGAAAAGGTTTTGTAGAAATTTTTGCAAATTTATTAAAAATAAAACACTGCAATATTGCATGTACATAGTAAGTATTCACACCCTTTGCTATGACACTCAAAATTGAGCTCAGCTTCATCCTGTTTCCACTGATCATCCTTGAGATGTTTCTACATCTTGATTGGAGTCCACCTGTAATAAATTCAATTGATTGGACATGATTTGGAAAGGCACACACCTGTCTATATAAGGTCCCACTGTTGACAGTGCATGTCAGAGCAGAAACCAAGCCATGAAGTCAAAGGAATTGTCTGTGGACCTCCGAGACAGGATTGTATCGAGGCACAGATCTGGGGAAGGGTACAAAAAAATGTCTACAGCTTTGAAGGTCCCGAAGAGCACAGTGGTCTCCATCATTTGTAAATGGAAGAAGTTTGGATCCACCAGGACCCTTCCTAGAGCTGGCCGCCCAGCCAAACTGACCAATTGGGGGAGAAGAGCCTTGGTCAGGGAGGTGACCAAGAACCCGATGGTCACTCTGACAGAGCTCCAGCGTTCCTCTGTGGAGATGGGAGAACCTTCCAGAAGGACAACCATCTCTGCAGCACTCCACCAATCAGGCCTTTATGGTAGAGGGGCCAGATGGAAGCCTCTGCTCAGTAAAAGGCACATGACAGCCCGCTTGGAGTTTGCCAGAAAGCACCTAAAGGGCTCTCAGACCATGAGAAACAAGATTTTCTGGTCTGATGAAACCAAGATTGAACTCTTTGGCCTGAATGCCAAACGTCACGTCTGGAGGAAACCAGGCACCTCTCCATCACCTTGCTAATACCATCCCTACAGTGAAGCATGGTGGTGGCAGCATCATGCTGTGGGGAGGTTTTTCAGCGGCAGGAACTGGGAGACTAGTCAGGATCGAGGGAAAGATGAATGGAGTAAAGTATAGAGAAATCCTTGATGAAAACCTGCTCCAGAGCGCTAAGGACCTCAGACTGGGGCGGAGGTTTACCTTTCAACATGACAACGACCCTAAGCACACAGCCAAGACAATGAAGAAGTGGCTTCGGGACAAGTATGTGAATGTCCTTGAGTGGCCAAGCCAGAGCCCAGACTTGAAGCCCATTGAACATCTCTGGAAAGACCTGAAAATAGCTGTGCAGCGACGCTCCCCATCTAACCTTACAGAGCTCGAGAGGATCTGCAGAGAAGAATGGGAGAAATACCCCAAATATAGGTGTGCTAAGCTTGTAGCTTCATACCCAAGAAGACTTGAGGCTGTAATCGCTGCCAAGGGTGCCTCAACCAAGTACTGAGTAAAGGGTGTAAATACTTATGTACATGCAATATTTCAGTTTTTTATTTTTAATACATTTGCAAAAATTTCTACAAAACGTTTTTCGCTTTGTTACTATGGGGTATTGTATGTAGATTGATGAGGGGAAAAAAAGGAATTTAATCCATTTTGGAATAAGGCTGTAACATAACAAAATGTGGGGAAAGTGAAGGGGTGTGAGTACTTTCCGGATGCACTGTATATCAAGTAGTCAAGTTCAAGTTTCACATTATAGTCATGTACATATAAAAAGTACCATGATCTTTCCAATGCAATGAAATGCATATGCCCTGCCTCTCTCAGCCCTTAAAACTATATACATGTATAAGGAAATAATAACAAAAACAATAAATAAGAAATTAGAAATCCCACAAAGCAATAAATCAATGAAAGTTATGTAAGGAGCCTATTGTTCATTATTCTGATGGCCTGGGGGTAAAAACTGTCTTTGAGGCAGCTGGTCGGAGCTCTGATGCTCTGTAAGCATTGTCCTGAGGGAAGGAGGGAGAACACACCATGTGTTGGGTGGCTGCTGTCCTCCATCATACGTAGGGCCTTCCTTCTGCAATGGGTGGTGTACATGCCCTGAAGCTGTGGCAGTCCTGTTCCTGTGGTGTCTGAAGCTGTTTTTACTATCATTTCCAGTTCAGTTGTTTGTGGTCCTGTTCAGTCAGGTTGCCAAACCACACTAGTATGCTTCCAGTAAGGATGCTCTTTGTGGTAGTCTGGTAGAAGTTGGCCAGGGCTTTTGTAGACATTCTGGATTTTTTAAGACATCTCAGAAAGTAGAGTCTCTGTTGTGCCTTCTTAATGACACAGCTGGTGTTTAGAGACCAGGAGAGGGAGTCTGAGATCTGAATGCCTAAAAATCTGAAGTTTTTCATCATTTCAACAGGGACATCACTGATGTAAACTGGTGTCTGAACTGTTTTGGACTTCCTGAAATCAACAGTTATCTCCTTTGTTTTCTCAACATTTAGGAAGAGGTTGTTATCTTGACACCACGTGGATAGGTCCCTCACATCCTTCCTATAGGCATCTTAATTGTTGTCATTTATCAGTCCAATCACTGTGGTGTCATCTGCGAATGTCATGATTCTGTTATATTTGGCAAAACACTCATGTGTGAACAGATTGTTGAGTAAGGGACTAAGGCAACAACGCTGCGGTGCTACTGTGCGGAGAACTATGGTAGATAAGTAGCTGGTACCTGCTCTCTCTGTCTTGAGTTCTGTCTGTCAGAAAGTTATATAACCATGTACAGATGGAATTACAAAGACCAAGGTCCCTAAGCTTTAACACCAATTTAGATGGTCCAATGGTATTAAATGCAGAGCAAGCAACAGAGACAGAAAATCCCTATACACTTCAGCAACAAGTATTCACAAAAGCTTTCACCTTCAAATCCACCTATTAGATCAAATGAGGGGCTTCGATTCATGGCTTGCCAACGAACAGCTTGATGACAGAATCAAACAGCCCTTTTGGACTTGGAGGAATGGGACTTTTAAAAGGGCAACTATTCAGTATGTGGACAACAGCAGTTTCCAGAAATACAGGTGCCAAAGGCAACATGAGAGCAAAGCTCCCCTTTGAAGGTATTAAAAACATGATTTCAATGAGAGGGCATGCAGGGCAACAGTTAATCAGTTCACCTTGTAAAAACAGGGGCTTCATTTGTGAATGCTTCCTCTGTAGGAACCCCTGTCCTTATATGCCCCTTTAATAAGAAGCATTTCAAATATCCCACAGACTGGAAACAAAAAAAAGAAAAAGATTACATTGAATATTCTTCCCAAACAATTCCATCAACTTGGCCTGCGGCGTCCGGGTAGCATAGTGATCTATTCCGTTGCCTGCCAACACGGGGCTCACTGGTTCGAATCCCCGTGTTACCTCCGGCTTGGTAAGGCGTCCCTACCATAGCTGTATTATATTAGAGGATGCTGGATCTAAAAATGGCGCCTGTTCATGCCTATGAAAATCACTCGCCATGCCCGGCGCGTGAATTTCCGAAATGCAGGATGGCAGGGTCATAAATATTCATAAAAGAAGCACTACATGATTGGCCGGGGAAACGTTGCCCATCACCTTCTTGATGGAGATATTCTTCTCCTGGAGCCAGGTCTTCGGAGCTGCATCAATTGTGTCTGCAGTGCCATTTTGCAGTGGGATTACCTTGGCAAAGGTGCTTTTGGCCTGGCCATTGGAATCATCCAGCCTGAACAGCGATATATTTGTAAGATACCTTGCATTGGCAATTATGGCATAGATGTTCCCCGTGTTAAAAAAAAAGAAGGTAAAGACACACCTTGTGAGGAGCACCAACTCCTTAGTGATGGTGATGTCTGTTATCTCATCACACATGAGCCCCACGAACTGCGTTACTGTCATCTCTGCCTCATGGTCCAATTGAATCTGATGAGCCAAAACCTAATAGAACACATCATTAATGTTGTGATTCCTATTTAAATCAATTATTAATATAAAATGTAATGTAAATGTAAGTTATTTTAACTATCTTTTTGACATTATACCTGTAGCATCTCCTGCAGGATCCTCCTACTCCTGTAACTTGCATTCCCACCTTGCTGTAGGTGGGCTAGAACCTCACAACCAAGGTGGTCCTTTGCAAAGTCCAGGAATGAGGAGAATTTAGTGGTGTGGGCCACTTCCTCTTTTGCCAGCCAGTAGAGGGTCTCCATGGCCTTTTTTATGGCGTCGTGCTGCAGTGACACCTGAGAGGTAGAAGATGCATAATAAATGAATAAATAAATAAACAAAACAAGAATGTGTTGTCTCATCAGAGAAAGCAATACTTTTTAAGCCTCACCTGCAATTGGAAGCCTTGCTCGACTCCACGTCCCTCTCAGATGCCAGCCGCTGCATTTCTTTGTGCAAAGCTTTCTTGTGCTGCTCTGATTTCATATGGTGGGAATGGATGGCATCCCTCCTGATTGTGTAGACAGGATCCTTTGACCAGCAATGCTCCCCATTATGCTGCTTTTGTTGTGGGATTTGCACACCTTACATAGCATCCCCACCACATTGCCGGACTCGTCACTGGTCTCCAGCAGCCATGGGAACTCCTGTTTCCATGCTGGATCCCAGCCAACTCTGTACTTGTTAGAGCTATAAATAAAATAAAAATATATAGTTTCAATTGAAAATGTTGGAAATGTTGAATTCTTTTTTTTATATCTGACATGGTAAAAAAAAAAAAGCAAACTAACCAGGGCCATACAAAAATCCAATACGGTCGTCGTCGTCGGCGTCTCGTGTCCGAGGATCCATTCCAAGAGATAGAAAAAAAAAACCTCTTGGAGCCATTCGCTAAAGCCTTGATTAAAGTGGTGATTAGGTCACGATGCTGGTCCACACTGCTTGGCCTGGGAGGATCTAGTTCCATGGCAACACAAGAGTGAAGACGATGGGATCCGCCACAGGTTGCACCCAAGTGATGGTCGGATTGGGAGTCCGGACTGCCCACTTGTTAGGCACTTACGAGCCAGCGATGTGTGGGATTTTTATAACCGCCAGTCCACGGTCCCGTTAGGCTTTAGCCAGCTGAGTGCTGCCTAGGTTACACCAACTCCACAGGTGAAGTCCAGTCATTACCGCGAGGAGGGGCCTATCCGGGCTTTGTCATGCATGCAGGAATCGGTAGCCTGAACCTTTCAGCCTACATCACATGACGCTTCAGCAACCATCCAATACAGTAAAAGACAACCTATTGAACCTAGGGAAGTCCACTAATTTTGTCCAAGATAGAACTATAAATAAAATGCAGGCCTTTACAATAAGGTATTTCTATCTAATGTTATCCTACTAGCTGACAAATTATTTGAATGTGACTGTCATTTATTCATCACACAAATCTAACTATCTAGGTGCAGGAACATTTCGTTTGGTTTAACGTTACAGTTACTATTCGTGAGTTTGTTAGACTGTTTCGACGCTGAAGTTTTTGTTCATTGAACTGCACCCCTGCATTGAGATTGTGGAGCCAATGTTCTCAAGGACGTCAACCTTTCCCGATGACGTAAAACCATCCTAGTGATAGGGAAACGTTCAACGTCGCGAAACAAATATGCCTATATTATCCGTCTGCCTATAATATTTAGCTAGATAGCGAGGAAATATTACTCACCTTGTCAACTTTGACAGTCTCTTTCCTTTGTCAGCCTCCACAGTCGCACTGTGTGTGACAAACTCCCGAGTGCTGCTGCTGCTAGTTGACGCCGACGGTGGTGCTGAGGTAACGTTAGTAATCGTGGTATCCTCGACTTCGGTTCCAGGGCCAGGCTGCTCTGCCACCGGCAGCATCACTGGCACAGCAGGTGTAACCAGTTGTGTCAGTTTTTTTTTTGGACCGGTGGGGCCGCCACTTCGTTTACTTTTGTTCAATATAATAGAGAGTAACCTTAGCCTACAGTCAGTCGCTAATTAGCTAGCTGAGGAGAATCTTTGATAACGTCTTTGCGAGATTCTCAGATAGATGTGCAAATTAGGTAGCTAGCTGCATCTTATCCAATCAGCAGTGTCAATACCATCAACGGGGAAAACATTCCGTTTTTCCGTATTCAGTTGTTGTCGGATGAGCCTCGCTCGATACGTCACTTTTATTGTGTGATGTTAATAAATTTACATTGTGGGAGCAGTAATCAGTGTTGCAAATTTTATTCCTTTATTTGATATTTACTCAGTTCAGCATCTGAGATTATTTGGATGTTCGCGTCTTTCCACTTTCTATGTATTCACATTTGCGGCAAGAATGGTGGGGGGGGGGGCACAAGGTGGTGCTGGCGTGTTTGTCATAGTGGCACTGCGCCCCTATACCATTCTTTAGGGACAGCCCTGAATTTGCTGAACTCCCCTTCCTTGGTCCTGTTATGATTGAGCGGCCGCACACACCATTTTCTTGCTTTCCGCTTTTTTCCTTTTTTTCTCCAATTGTGCTCAATACATCAAACAAAGCAGCTCTTCTTCCTCTTGCATGTATGTAGCCATTTTGCCCGGAAATATGTAACGCCGAACTACTGTGCATGTGCGGAACGCGTACTCCAGTTAGAAGTATGTACAGAAGTACATATCCAGGCCCTCAGGGGAGTCATGCTGTGGTGGAGTCGTAAAATTCTATACAAAAATTGACACACAAAAGAACACAAAGTACTCCTCTTGTTTCTGGAAACATTGGAACACATGTCTGTAGCTTTTAATCATTGTGGACCTGTGAACTGCTGTTTTTAGCTATATTTTTGTGTTGTCCTGTGTTGTATTTCTTTGTTGTCTTTAATATGGACCTACCTTTGTGTCAGAATAAAGTAAGATTTGATTGATTGAATACCGAGGGGGCACTACGTGACGCTCACCTTTTCCCGTTCTCGCCTGTCTGCTTTTCTCTGTTGGCCTGACTCCAAAAGGGCAGCACAAAGGGAACACGGACAGAGTCAAAAGATGACACACCAGAGCTTCGAAAGTTAAATCCTACGTTACTAAATGCAGGCCAGGAGGAACAAGCTAACATTAACGTCACTCCTAGCAGCGAAGAGGCTGTTGATGTAACGTTAGCATCAGCAAAACCACCTGCGGCTACTGCCATCGCAGCCAACTACGACGTCAACAATAACATGAGTCTAGTATCTTTTATTCACTATAGAAATTCTGAATGTAATAATGATCTGCTGATACTGGCCGATACATACGCAAATATATAAAGAAGTGGAGTACTGGTGCTTATTTTTTTCCACTTCAAACACTGGTGTTTATTATTAATATTATTATTATCATCATCATCATCAGGGCTTGAAATTAACTTTTTGAATCAATGTCAAATGTGAAGAGTTGCTAATCTTCAGAGTATATAATGTTTGGGGCCCCACGGTGGCGCAGTGCTTGGCGCGGTCGCCTCACAGCAAGAAGGTCCTGGGTTTGAGCCCCAGGGTAGTCTAACCTTGGGGGTCGTCCCGGGCCGTCCTCTGTGTGGAGTTTGCATGTTCTCCCCATGTCTGCGTGGCTTTCCTCCGGGTGCTCCAGTGTCTTCCCACAGTCCAAAGTTTAAATACTGTAATGCATGAGAGGCTCTGAAAGTCCTTTCTACTATGGTTCAAAAACTGTATTGCCTTTTGCAGGAAGCGCCACATGGAGAGCACAGCTGTGTAGGGATCGCTTGTGGACAGCGAACAAGTGTTTTGATTCCTCCACTTATCCCCCAAAAGGTCTCGTTGATGTTTGTAAAATGTCAGATCTTGCTGAAGTGTGAGCTCTGATCATGTATTTATTGTGAGAATGTAGGTTGTTGTGTCTGGAGGGCTTTTCAGGTTGTGAAGACAATTTGTCTGCGATATAATTATTTATGATGTTTGCTTACTTTTAGTCTTTGACCATGTATGACCTATACCATGTTTAACTTTGGTCTATATTGCTTAGATAGATGCTTGCAGTTCGTATGTGACAGAACAAAAGCAGGGTTATAAAGTGTTTTCTCCATGTTAACAAAACAAAGGCCTATTGTTGCCTGTTGTTGATAGCTGATAGCAGACAAATGTATGAGATATTCAATGTGTAGCAAAGTCTGTACAAAGTAATTGGAGAAATAGTATTGGTGGGATGTGAGCTAGATTAGATTAGATTTAGATTAGATTTGATTGTTTTATTAGCCACATGACCAAGGCCGGTAGAATTTGTTTTGGGTACACGTTAAACTCTGCAGCACAATAAATCCATGGACAACAGCTGACACGCCACATAGTATTATCATGAACAATACAGTCACACAATAGCAGAAACAGACATATTACGCACAACAATTGGGGGAATGGTAATATGATTGCCAGTGGTGTGTGAGGAGGGGACTATAGGGAGGAATTCAGAGTCCTGATAGCTAGGGGAAAAAACTGTTTGTGAAGCGTTTAGTCTTAGTCGACAGTGACCTGTAACACCTCCCTGAGGGAAGGTGTTGAAGCTGGACAAGGTGATGAGCAGGATGTGAGGAGTCGGAGATGATCTTCTTTGCTCACTTTACAGTCTGGTGAATATGTAGAGATTCAACTGAGGGGAGTGGGTTGCTTATGATTTTGGATGCCTTGTTGACAATCCACTGCAGTTTTTTCCATGTTTGATTGTCCGTGCCACCGTACCATACTGTAATAGAAGATATTATGATGGACACGATAATGGCTGAGTAAAACAGAATGAGAAGTTGATGTTTGAGCTGGAATTTTTTAAGCTGCTCAAGAAAGTAAAGTCATTGTTGAGCTTTTGCAATGATATGTTCAGTGTTAATTTTCCACTTAGGTTATCGCTGATGTATATTCCAAGGAATTTAAAAGAGTCAGTGGTGGTGATGGGTTTCCGTTCATTTGTATGGGTGTTTTGGGATTCGGCATCCGGTGGAAGTCAATAATGAGTTCTTGGGTTTTGGCTGTATTAAGCAGAAGGTCGTTGTTTGCGCACCAAGTGACAGCTTGGTCTACTTCAGTGCGATACTGGGTTTTATCATTATTGGAGATGAGGCCTACAATGGTTGTGTCATCTGCTTATTTTATTGTTTTCACAAATCTGTCTATGGATGTAAAGTGGGTGGTGTAAAGTGAGAAGCACCAGGGGCAGAGAACACAGCCCTGAGGAGCACCTGTACTGAGGGTAAGAGGGTGTGAGGTTAGGTTATTAACCTTCACCCTCTGTGGCTTGTTCCACAGGAAGCTCCAAATCCAGTGGCATATGGCTGGGTCAATTTTCATATCCAAGAGTATGGTTAAGAGTTTGAGTGGGTTGATGGAGTTGAAGGCGGAACTAAAGTCTATGAGTAGGATGTGTGTGTAGGTATTTGGTGATTCCAGGTGTTGCAGGGCATGGTGGAGGGCTATGCTAACTGCATCCTCAACAGACTGGTTGGCTTGATAGGCAAATTGATATGGGACCATCACTGGGGAGGTGCAAGATTTTAAGTTGGTATGACAGATGATACACTCAAATGCTTTCATGGCCACAGATGTTAGGGCCACTGGTCTGAAGTCATTGAGGCAGGTGATCTTTGAGAACTTTGGTACAGGAATGATGCTATAGAGTTTGAACCACTGGGGCACTGTACATTGGCTTAGAGAGGTAGAGAGCTCAATTGTGCTGCACAGTGGCTAAACAAAGCAAGATTGATGCCGTCTGACCTTGCTGCTTTCCTAATGTTCAGCTCCTTGAATGTAGCTCTCATCTCATCCGTCTGGATGCAGAAGGGTGGCATTGGAGTGGGAGTAGGGGGGATGGCTGGTGGAATAGGTTTTTCAAACCTTGCATAAAACTTGTCTGTGAATGTTCTCATTCATCCAGGTCATGGTTATCCAAAGGAGTTGAATCAAGTGCAACTGGACTTGGTATATATCTGTGAAGACGTTTCGCCTCTCATCCAAGAGGCTTCCTCAGTTCGTGCCTTTCTGACTAGACCAAGCTAGTCTGACTGGCTGGTGATGAGACTCAGTATTTATACTCTAGGAGTCGTTGTCATATCAGTAGCTCTGACAATGACTCCTAGAGGAGAGAAACAGAACTCAGGTTGGGAGGGGCTATAAAAACATGCCAGGCCAGTGAGCTAGCACGCCAACATGTACTGACTTTTAATGAGCCTGCACATGGAGCAGCGAGCCAAGATGGCGAGATGGTGAATGCTTTGACAGTAAAAGGAAAACAGAGGAGCAAGTACAAGGATAAAAACAAGGATGAGATTTTCACTTGCAAGAGATGTGGTGAAAAACACAAACCAAGACAATGTCCTGCTTATGGGAAAAGGTGTGGAAAGTGTAAGGGACAAAACCATTATGCAAAAATATGTCTCTCCAAAGACAGAAAAAGGGGACAAAAGGTGCACACAGACCCGCAGTGTGAGGGAAATGCAGACATAGTTAGAGAATTTCCTTTTGTTTTCAAAGGACATGGGACATTACCTTACACTTACAAAATCCAGCTCGAGTGATGCCAAGCCTGTAGTGCATGCCCAAAGGAGAGTGCCAGCACCACTTCGAGCTGGCTAGAAAAAAGAACTGGACCGGATGACACATCTGGGTGCCATTGAGCGAGTGGAAGAGCCTACTGACTGGGTAAATTCCATCACGTGTCACGAAAAAAAATGGTGAGTTAAGAGTCCGCCTTGAGCCCAAAGAGCTGAACGAGTACTACCAAATCCCAAAATGACAAGAGCTTACCAGTGAAATGGCAGGTGTGAAATATTTCAGCAAGCTGGATGCTTCACAGGGGTTTTGGCAGCTGAAGCTGGACCCAGAAAGCAGTAAGTACTGTACTTTCAACACACCGTTTTGGGAGGTGCTGTTTTCCGAGGCTCCCGTTTGGCATCATCTCAGCACCAGAAATCTTCCACAGGGCAATGGAGCCCATAATAGAGGGTCTGGGAGGCACCAGGGTGTATATAGATGACTTGGTGGTCTGGGGAAGTACACGTCAACAGCATGATAAAAGACTGAAAAAACTCCTGCAGAGAGTCCAAGACAGTGGACTCAAACTGAACAGAAAAAATGTCAGTTCAGGGTCACAGAAATGACCTTCTTAGGAGACAAGATTTCAGGAGAGGGGGTGGAAGCTGATCAGTCAAAAGTGCAAGCCATACTTGGCATGTCTTCTCCTACTGATAAAAAATGAGTCCTGCGAGCCATGGGAATGATAAACGTCCTGGGTAAATTCATACCTAGTCTTTCCACCAAGACAGCATGCCTTAGAGAGCTGCTTCAGCACAACAAGGTGTTTGAGTGGAATGCTCGACATGAAATAGAATGGAAGATTAAAAAAGATTAAACTTTTTTTTTTTAAAAATGACTGGTTGTTAAAATCCCTAGTGTTTGCACTGCAACAGTTTCGGTGGAAAATAAACTGGAGATGGATGCCAAGGTGATATTGCCACCACTGGCCTTTTATCACAAGACACCCTCCGCTGAGGCAGGCCCACCACAGGTTGATCGGTCCTGGGTGTGTGTCCTGTAGTTAGCTGTTCACCCTGGCAACCCAGACGGTGTCTCTCCTTTTGATCCAGATCCAGTAGCTTGTCCTCTCAGCAGTGTCAGCTAGCTCTTTGATCGCTCTCCTGTGGGCCTGCCCCCTGACTCCTAGTTCCCTCAGGAGTTTTGCTGTGGAGCTGGCAACAAAGCCCCCGACAACCCACCTCCACAGAGCGCACCTTCACCTTCCAGCCTCTGTCCTCTGCTTCAGCTGCTAGGTTGGCGTACCACAGCTTCTTACGCTCATACGCTTCATCGACTGCATCCTCCCAGGGGACTGAATAAAACTAAAGAAAACTCTGACTACTGAGCCAGTCCTCATATTCTTTGATCCCTCAAAAACAACAAAGATCACCACTGATGCCTCCAAAGATGGCTTGGGAGCTGTACTACTTCAAGCCAATGGAGACAAATGGCAGCCGGTGGCATACACGTCAAGGTCGATGACAGATACTGAAAAGCGCTATGCGCAAGTAGAAAAGGAGACTTTGGGTTTAGTGTGTGGGTGTGGAAGGTTTCATAGTTATGTATATGGTTTGCCAACTTTTACAGCTGAGACTGATCACAAACTGCTGATTTCAATCATATAAAAGAACCTCAACAACATGTCCCCTAGAATCCAACGCATGATGATGAAGCTACAGCGGTATGATTTTGAGTTAATCTAGTATGTCAGGAAAATACATAGTGCTGGCGGATTCTTTGTCTAGGGGACCAGCACCAGTGACTGACATGCCAGTCGGCTCTACAACTGATTATGTCGATGAACATGTTGACATGGTGACGGCTTCACACCCTGCGTCTGATGTCATGTTGCAGCAAATTGTGATGGAAACTGAAAAAGACCTTTTGCTGCAGAAAGTGGTCTACAATACCCGCAATGGTTGAACAAAAGGAAGATGTCTGCAGTTATATTCTGTGCGAGCAGATCTGAATGTGTATATAGTATGTATATATAACCAAAGTCCAGTTGCACTTGATTCAATTCCTTTGGATAACTATGACCGGGATGAATGTGAACATTCACAGACATTGAGCTGTGGTTAGAAGGAACATGAAGAGAGAAAAAAAGAGTTGATATTTCTGTTGATTAAAAAAAAAGAACATATACATTTGTTACGTTGAAACAATGGCATTTGTGTTGTTCCAAGTTTTGTCTTAACAGGATATTTGAGACTTTAATGTGCATGTTATGTTTAATGTTTCTTTATGCTACATTCAGATATTTTGAATGTTAAGAATGTTTACACTTGGAAGTGCTATGAGTTATGGTTATATATAAGAGTTATGGTTATACAATATGTTATATTGACCTGTTTGGAAAGGGGACATAATGATGTTTATGTTAACTATACATATGGGTGACCTGTTGGTGTCAGTATAACACAGATGATATGGATAGACAGGAAATAAGAAGTTGATAAGGTGTGCAAACCGAAACCGAGGAGAGGAGTAAAACAGCTAGCCGAGCTAGCAAGAAGTTCCAAACACTGTGTCTATCAATATAAAAAATAACATTACAAAATGCTCATTGTTTTTTCACTTAATTGGTGAGGTGGGGATGCAAGCCCCAAGCGGGCTCACATTTCTGGCATCAAACGGCCAGCCTCGGCCGGTCACAACCCACTCCCGGGACAGTTGGCAGGTGGGGAGTTTGAAATGTAAGAAATGTCTTGATGCATGCCCAATAATCCAGGTAAGAAAATCAAAGAAGTTTGAATCAGTTCATCTGGATTCAACATTTTTTGACAGATACGTTTCATCACTCAACTAACATCTTCAGTCTAAACTGACTGCAGGTATCCCTACCCCGTATAAACAATACAGTTGCATAACGACCAAAACTAATGACCAGTTTCATATGGAAATATGCGTGTGACCATTAACTAGAGTTTCAATGGCCATATGTACTATTCACAGCGGATTTTGGAATGTTTGCAATCACAGCATTGTAAAATGGCGACAGATGTACTCTTAGCCCCCCTCTCGGTTCAGGGATGGCCATTCCCTCTTCAATTAGATGGTCTCTTTGACTCCCTGTTCAAACCAGCATTCCTCCCTATCAAGGATGTGCACATCCTCAGGGAGGGATAGGGATGAATGCTGCTGCTGTCATGCCAGCCACCTATCTGTCCTCGCTCACCACATCCATAAACCTCCTCTTGGGTCGCCCGCTTATCCTCTTCCCTGGCAGCTCCATATTCAGTATCCTTCTCCCAATATACCCAGCATCTCTCCTCCACACATGTCCAAACCATCTCAATCTTGGCTCTCTTGCTTTGTCCGAACTGCACAAGCTGAGATGCCCCTCTAATATACTTGTTCCTAATCCTGCCCTTTGTCACTCCCAATGAAAATCACAACATCTTCAACTCTGTCACCTCCAGCTCCGCCTCCTGTCTTTTCTATTTCTATTTCTTATTTATCTTTTAATTCTGTTTCTATTTTCTTTTGTTGTATCTTGTTAGTTTTTTGTTATTAGAGAGTGAGTGTCTGTAATAGAACTCAATTTCCCCTCGGGGATAAATAAAGTATTCTGATTCTGATTCGTTGGTGCCACTGTCTCCAAACCGTACAACCTAGCTGGTCTAACTACCATCCTGTAAACCTTCCCTTTCACTGGTACCCTTCTTTCGCAAATCACTCCTGACACGTTTCTCCACCCACTCCACCCTTTTGTTTGTCCCTTTTTTTTAAAGGTGGTGACAGTTCAATGCTGTGATTGCAAACGTTCCCAAAACCTCTGTGAATAGTACACATGGCCATTGAAACGCTAGTTAATGGTCACACTATATTTGCATATGAAACTTGCCGTTGGTTTCAGTCGTTATGCAACTATATTGTTTATAAGGGGTGGGGATACCTGCAATTAGATTGAAGACGTCACTTAGTTGGGTGATGAAACATATCTGACAATATAATCACAGAAGGTGAATCAGTTCATCTGGATACGTATTGACACAGATACATTTCATCACTCAACTAAGTGACATCTTCAGTCTAAACTGCAGGTATCCCCACCCTTCATAAACAATACAGTGCAATATAGTTGCATAGCGACCGAAACTCAACGAACAGTTTCATATGCAAATATGGGTGTGACCATTAATTAGAGCTTCAAAGGCCATGTGTACTATTCACATAGGACGAGGGAATGTTGCAATCACAGCATTGTAAGATGGCAACAGATGTACTCTTAGCCCCCACCAATCTGTCGCCATCTTACAATGCTGTGATGGAAACATTCCCTAGTCTTCTGTGAATAGTACACATGGCCTTTGAAGCTCTAATTAATCGTCTCACCCATATTTGCATATGAAACTGGTCATTGGTTTCGGTCGTTACGCAACTATTGTTTATATGGGGTGGGAATATCTGCAGTCAGTTTGGACTGAAGATGTCACTTAGTTGAGTGATGAACCATTTCTGTTAATAAACGTTGTATCTGGATGAACTGATTCAACTTTCTTTGATTTTCTTACTTGGATTATTGAGCATGCATCAAGACGTATCTGTCGATAAACATTGTATCCAGATGAACTAATTCAACCTTATTCGAAGTGCTTCTTTAAAGTTGTTTATACATATACACACATTCTCTCTCTCAATTATAAATACTGTGCTGTTGTTAGATTTGTTATTATTACCGCATTATTATATTTGTGATGTTTTACGTAAAATATCTACTAAGACAAACATTTGACTAATTTACGCTAGATGTGAATTGTACGTAACTGTTCCAACTTGCATACAGTTTCGACATAAGAACAGAACTCGTTTGTGACCCGGGGACTACCTGTAGTTTGACTGACCTGTCGGCACTGAAGATAGTGAAGCTGGGGGGGGGTTATCACGTGATCAGGGACCGATTGATCCAGCCATGTCTCAGTAAAGCAGAAGGCTGAGCAGTCTGTTTCTCTGTCAGTTTGTGTTAAAGACAAAAGTTTATCCATTTTATTTTTGAGGGATTGCACATTGGATAAGATCAGTGCCGGTAGTGAGGCCCGATAGGGCCATCTCCTGAAACTGGAGAGCACCCCTGTTCTCCGTCTACCTGCGCAAGGGTTATTTCCCCAGGGTGGCGATCCAGTGTTGTTTACAACCAGTATATCTTCTGGAATGTTCGCAGAAATGTTGGCAGACAGTCCCAAAACGCCAAATGTAGTCCTGATGTACAGCAACTCCTCACGGTTGTATTTCCATAGACATGATGCATTTCTGACATAAACCATAGACAATATTGGAAGATACAGCAGCAGAGCAGGAACCAGGGCAAGCCTCACGGCGGCCATCTTGAAATGTAGAAAACATACGAGATGTAGAAAATATAAAAGAAAAAATAGAAAACATGAGATAAGGAGAAGAACAGACAACTGCCCTATAAGAGAAACTGTACTTTACTGATGGGTACGCACTCTGGTATGTGTCTATGCTTTGTGTGCAGTGCTTGCCTTGCAGGCATTAATGAAGTATGATAATACTGCAAAGAACTTTGTCTTTGAATCCTCTGTCTTCAGACAAATGAGTCGTCTGGTATAATATTGCCACGACACAGGTCAAAGTCATTTTGAGGCTCTTCATGTGTTCAAGACCTCATGTAAATGTTGCTGGCATTGTTGACTATGAAAAATGACTAACAACATTTTGTCCTTCATGTTTTAGTAAGAATCCAGGCAAGAAAGGTCAAATCCTCTTGAGACCAAGCCAGTGCATTTGTGCCCTCTTTATTGAACACTATAGATTTGGAGCTGTATCTTCCAGACTGCATGCTATCATGAAAATTCCCAATATGCCTTCAAGAGGACAACCCAAGTTTTACAACTGGACCTTGTGAACTTTAAATAGAAGGTGCAAAAGATGCCTGAGAACTAAAATTTGACATTTTATGGAAGAAAGATTCTTAAGTCCTAAAATATAAGACGAAATCATTTTTTAGTAAAATACCATTATTATTTTTTTCTTGTGTGCTAGAACCTGAAGAATGCTTTCAGTCAGATTTTAGTGAATTTGAACTTTTTAAAGCATGAAGTAGAAGCCCATCTTATGATGTCCATTGTCATGGACACTGGGTCAAAACAATTCTATTTCTGAGCATTTACACATTGAGCACAGACCTCATTCCCATTGGATTTAATGGGGGATTTCAGAGAAGATAGTTAGCGATCGTGCTGCTCATGTGCACCAGTATCATCATCATCGGAGGTCACTCGGGGTCGAGTATGTCTGTCCTGCTCTAGGGTGGGGATCCTTGCAGGAGGACGCCTACGCGTGACAGCTTTTTACATGGAGTGGCTGATGCGCCTGCAGTCACTACACGGTCCTTGACGGGGTGGCCAGAGTCCATGGAGCCCCAAGGCGATTGGGGAGCACCCTTTGTTGCAGGCTTCATCTGCCTTCACTGGGATTGTCTTCCGCCAGTTCCGCCTTTGAGTTCTTTGTTGGATCGTGCTTCGTCTGGAACCTCCCCCTGTCCGCCTTTGGTGACCCTACTAGGAGCCAAGCTCCGGACGGCAGAGCTCTTGGGATCATTGGTACACGCGAGCTTCTCCACCATGGCAAGGTGGCAATCCAGGAGAAGGTCCACAAGTGTATACACACACACACACACACACACACACACACACACACACACACACCTTCACCCATCCAGGGCACACACATGTCTGCAATAGAAACACGTGTGCAAGAATAGGAAGGCTCCAGGAAAGCTGGATTGCTGCAGCGGGTCGTTCATGAGTGCGGCCGGAAACAGCACTTGATGTGCAGCTACAGGCAGAGCTTGAGCAGTCTGGAGCCTTGGAATCGACGTTCAGTGGGGTGGGGCTCGCTTTTACTGCGTATGTCCCCGCTAACAGCTGTAGTCCGGTGATGGAGGAGCAAAGACAGCAAATGTCAGATGAGGATTATCCTGTTGTTGACTACAGTGAACATGTTGGAAAATTGGAATAAATCCAAGTTTTAAAATTTTTTTCTATGCAATATGTTTTTTACCACCTCAACACTTAATTTATGTTAAAAAAAAATCAAAATTAAAGATAATTTTTCCTGGGTCTCAGGAGGATAACACTATTGTCTGTAAACTGTAAACTGTAAAAGTCCAATCTAATTAATTCACAGTGGCGTTCCTGGCTATTCTAGTGCCCTAAGTGAGGACCCCCCCCCCCCAAAAAAGCACCATCTTCAGGGGAAATAAATAAAAGTACAACAGCAGGTGAGCAAAAAAAGATAAACAAAAAAGAGACTCAACACATTGTGTGGAATTATAAAATAAATAGATAATAACTAAATAAATAAAACAAAATATTTACTAATGTACAATCAAATATTTAACAAGTGCATTTCTCTCCTCATCTCACTCATAGCAAACTAATAAGCCTTAATGCATATGTTGTGGGTTTTTTTTTAATAATTAAAAATTCATAAAGATTGACTAGCCCCCCCCCCCCCCAAAAAAAAATCTAGATATATTTCAAGGGTCAGGTGGGCCCCTGCGGGTGGTGCCCTAGGGCTATGCGACCACCTAGGTTGCCTATGCCTAGAAATGCTCCTGTTAAGTCAACATACATACTCTTAAGCCTTGGTCTGCTAGATGCTAACAAGTTTACATGTTTTTTCAGCCTTTTTCTGAGGAGATGTTTTAATGCTGCCAGACAGCTGTTGAATATCTTATTACAACAAGTCTTGATATGGCCCAACTGCCTTTATTAAAAGGCAGTCATTTCAGCCTAACGTTCCAGTCTTATCAACTATTGAGGTTTTACAACAGTACAATCCAAATTAGAAATCAAGCATCATTTGGAATCAGGAGCAATTTATTGTCATCTCTTTCATGTACTTGCGTACACAAAAGAAAACAAAATTCCATTTCCTCCAGCCCACAGCAGTGCGACACAAGACAAAAACACATCCAAATTCACAAAAACGACACCACCAAAAACATACTAAAACAGAGAGAACAAAGCAAAAAAACAAACAAACCCACAAATGGTTAACAACACGGTCCGCTCAGTGCAACACAGTACAAAAATTTCACTGTCTAGAGAACAAATGCCAGCCAGGATGACTGTTGGAACTGCTGGTCTGCATGGGCTAGCAGTTAGCTTAGCCTGCCCCTCTTCTATGTCTTGTCAGACTGCCCTCGGTGTTTCCTCCTCAGGCGCAGCTCCAGCAGGGCTATGGTCCCTGGGCCCACCGGATGCAGCAGACCAGGTGCCCCCAGCTGATCAAATGCCAGCTCTCTCAACCAGACACCTTCGATACACTCCACATGACCACACCAAAAACACAGTCAATGCTAGGCGAGGCCGCCGCCAGACCGCCCTTGGTGTTGGTGGAACTGCTGGTCTGCATGGGCTAGCAGTTAGCTTAGCCTGCCCTGTTTCCGTGTCCCGTCAGACTGCCCCTGGTGTTACCTCCTCGGGTGCAGCTCCGGTCAGGGCCACGGTCCCTGGCCCCAAAGGACGCCCAAACTCTCCCAGACAATCCATCGCCAGCCCTCCCAGCCATCAAACGAAGACAAAACAAACTTAGAAGCAGATGTGGACAAAGACACCGCATGGACTGCACTGGGTGAGGCTGCCGCAAATGCAAGTTTGCGCCGCCATCTTCCCACACAAGTGCTAGGTGAGGCCGCTGCAAATGTGAATTCGCGCCACCATCTTCCCACACCAGAAGCGGACAGCAAACTTGGCAGCAAACTGTAGCTTTTAGTTATTAGTGCATCTTACAGGAGACAAAACAATTTAAAATCTGTGTGATCTTGGGTAAGAGCTATGGAAACAGGCACTCAAACGATGTATTTCCATTATCTAATGTAAGACTGTTGCAAACTGAAGATTGACGTAGTTCCTTGACATAGTGAATTACTTCATCTTCTCTTGACTGCATTATAAACCACTTGCAAATAGAGTGATTTCATGGGAGGATTAAACAGAGGTCAACTGTCTCTAAAGTTCCTCGTCTATGCCATGCTAGCAAGGTTTTCCTTCTGGAGCAGTTTTCAAACAGGCAGGGGCTTGTGAGCAATCAGTTGTTGGGTGTCATATAAGATGAGTTGCCGTTAACAGCATGCTGGATGTTAGCTTGGGTTTTGAGGTCAGGACAAAGCCTGGGACGGGTGCGCATAGCTCCATGTTCTTGTATTACTCTTCATAGAGACCCATACTGGGATGAAGACATTTTGACAGCTGCCTCATATTGAAAGAAGTTTGTGACAGACAGTTTCACATCATGACGAATGGAAAGCTGAGATAAAATCTATGCCCGGGTCACTCTGTATTATTTCACATCTCAGTGAACCATTTCATGTAAAATGTCATAAATAAGAATGAGCAAATAAGAATTTTTGGTTTAAGGAACCAATGAAAATGTTGGTTTTATTTGAACTTTATTTCACTCTAATCTGCACTTTTAGTGGAAATCAAATGGTAGGAAGCAAAAAAAAAAAGGCTTAAAAAGACAGGGAGCTGGAGATTTCCTAGGCGGTAATTTCAGAAATAGCTAATTCAGATGTTCGTGTGGGTGATGGTGAGGGGGCCTGGAAGTTTACTGTCCAGCCAAATCGGCTCAAATTCCTCTCCCCGGAGAGCAATGAGGAAAAACACATACTGAGTTATAACATTATGCTGCGTCACTTTCCTGACAGGGTAGCTTTGGAGAAAATCCTCTCTTGATTCCCCTGCAGGCAATTGCAGCTGTCAAGGCAGTGGTCATGATGACCTATGGCCTGGGAGGGATGCGGCGGGCAGGGGGGAACCCCCAACAGAGGAAGTGTCTCCATGAGTCAGTTCCCAAGAGTGTCTGATCTGAGTGAGGGGTGTCTGTGAATGTGAGAGGGGGAGGAGGAAAACCCGTAGTGCCAGGAAAGGGGAAACTATTTAAGCATGTGTCATGACTTTATTCTTTCCCGTACAGATATATTGGATTTTTTTTTCTTTTTGTGTGCAAAGGAAGTATGTGGATAAAGTGTGTTAAGGACTTAAAGCCTATAATGGTCGAACCACTTAAGAAATCGAAACTGCTATCGGCCTCTCAAATGAAAGTCATACAGGAGCGCTAACAAGAGTAAGAGCCAGTTTGTACCAACTCTAGTAAGGTGTTTCCTGGTTGTTTTAAATCCATCCATTATCCGAACCGCTTACCCTGCTCTCAGGGTCGCGGGGATACTGGAGCCTATCCCAGCAGTCACTGGGCGGCAGGTGGGGAGACACCCTGGACAGGCTGCCAGACCATCACACAGGGCCCACACACACACACACACACACACACACACACACACACACACACACACGTACGTACCTAGGGACAATTTAGTAAGGCTGATTCACCTGACCTACATGTCTTCGGACTGTGGGAGGAAATCGGAGCCCCCGGGGGAAACCCACACAGACACGGGGAGAACATGCAAACTCCACACAGAAGATGACCCAGGATGACCCCCCCTCCCCCAAGGTTGGACTACCCCGGGGCTCGAACCCAGGACCTTTTTGCTGTGAGGCAACTGTGCTAACCACTGCGCCACCATGCCGCCGGTTGATTTAAATGTGACTCCAAAAGGAGGATTTTATGACATTTTATGAAGTTATTTCATACACTATGAATGAGTTATATTTCTGGGTTTGAACTAATAAGCACACACACACACACACACACACACACACACACACACACACACACACACACACACACACACACACACACACACACACACACACACACACACACTGCCAATGTGTCCTAGTCAGAGTTAATCTGCAAGCGGAGTTCAGGTTCTCCACCTGCAAAGGCAATCTTAATCAGTTATCAAAAACAGCTTATATATTTGCTCCATTGTTAGATGATCTGTGGGATGACAAGAGTGCAGCGTTCTTGTTATACATTTATATCCGGCACCGGTCCCCCTTATCAGCATGTTTGATCAGCTAAACAGCCAAATCAGCAACACTTCTCCGGGGGGGGCAATCACCCCATGTGAAACAAGGAAACTCAGAAATGAAAAATGACAACATGTATCTGATAAGACAGACCTAGAAATAGATGCTGGCATGTGTTCGACAAAACACAATTTGGTCAATCTTATCTATCAGTTTAGGATAACAGTTATAGTGATAAAAGAGAAGACAGGGGAAAAAAGGGGGAGAAAGTACTAAGAGGTACGTAATCCGGAGAGTGTTCCAGGGAATGTGTGAGGCAGATGCTAGCAGTGCGTATGTGCATGTGACATGTCTATCTGTGAGTGTATGGGATTAATCCCAATAAATTCTGGTGTCCGCAATTTACCGTAATGCCTCTGAGCAGCAGACAGGCTCTGCAGCCACCCACAGGCCCCGCAGTCGTGCAGACACCCCACGACCAAGAGAACAGTCGGAGCCCAAAGCACCACAGCCCCAGAAGACCACTGAGCCCACAGAGCAACAGCCACACACTTACCGGAGGAGCACAAACCAGTCCCCAAAAGTATTAGCTGGGCCCGTACCCCCAAGGCACACCTCCACCACCAACCCCCAGTCGCAGGTACAAGTCGCACCCGCAGGCGTGGGACTCGAGCTGTGGACGGCAAGCACAGACAGCCAGCCTTGAGCTGGGCCCTGCAACTGACTGACTGACGCACCAGCGAGACCGCCTACCCAGCAGGTGGGCAGGGGGGCCTCATGCCCATCCGTGCCTGATGTAGGGGTGACACCTACCGCACCACCACCAGATAGATGCCCCATCTGGCTGCACAAACCGAGCATACACCCAAGTAACTGATTACAGCTGACCCAGGCCACCCAATGGCAACCTCCCCCAGGACTGACAGGGCCCCGTCAGCGCCCGTGGACAGCCAAACATGCTGTACCCTCCTCCACTCCCACCCCCATGGTGCCCATCACAGAAAAGCCATGCAGCGGCTGTGCAAGATCAACAGCTGCCCCCCCCCCCCCGCACTCTGCAGCCCTTTTCTACACCCACGACGATGAGCAGCGTGGGTGTGGAAAAGGAAAACCCGGAAAGCACCTGGCAGAGCTCATCATAGCCCTGCCAGTACACAACAGACAGGACACCACCAAGGACCGAGCCATCCACCTGGGCAAGGTGCCCTTCCAGCTGCCCCTGGCTGACCACCCACTCACGCTGACCCGCTGACTTCGCACCCATACCGGTAGTCCCAGTACTTACTGTGCGCTTGTGTCATGTACGGCGTTAAAATAGCGGGGTGTGGGGGTGTGAGTCATCCAGGCTCATCAGACTCGAACAACTCACACCCCTCCTGCCCAGCCAACCCTCATCTGGTAGTGGGTGTTTGGAGTATGGTTTATATGGATGGGTGTGTACACTAAGCTAGTGTGATTGGGATTAAAATTTTGGGACATTGTCGAGGTGCAAGCAGGGGTAGGAGCATCGCGAGCAAGCTCTCAACTGCCCACCTCACCTCCACCCAAATGGCTCACACCTCACCTGTCCCGCATACCCTAGGCCTATCATTTAGCGTGTGTGTGCTGCATATGTGTCCTGGAACTGGGACAGAGGGGTGAGGCACAGCAAGATCAACGCAAGAGTGCAGCTGGGTGGAGAGCCGCCAAGCAGAACCCTCCGAGACCGGCCCACGGCTCATGCCTGGTACTGGAGGACAACCCACATGCAGTGACCAGCTGGGGGCACTCGGCATCCCACCAAGCGCCTCCAGCATGGCAGGCTGTCCTCCAGCTGGTCCCAGCCAGTGCCCAGCTGCCACAACATTGTTTACTTATTAATAAAATGTGCTTCGATTTGTCCCTCTATCTGATCAAATGGCGTCTGTAGTTAAGTGTACTCCTTATTGTTACATACAAAATTTAAAGCTGCAGTCCTGAAGATATATGTGCAAACAAATGTCTTGGTTTGATGGAGCAGCATGAAATGGTATTTATGTGCTAGGAAATCATGAAGTCTTTGCTACTTCCCATTCGCTTGTCTTGTATCAGGAAAAAAAATGACCAGACTAAACAAGAGAGTCAAAATTGGTCTGAAGAGTCACAGTTAGACAACATTAAGAGTGTCTATTCTGCGAAGTCAAAGCCCCCTCTTTTCCAGCTCGGACCGCAATATGAGTAATTCCCTAGTATAAATCGGATTTCAGCTCAAACAAACCTGAACATAAGACTGTTAATGTGTGGACAGACGATTCAGTCGAGACACTAATGGGGTGTTTTATGTGTACAAGTTGGTCCATAATCCATGCACGAGAGCTTGATGGGGCTACTGTTACCATAAACGATTACATGAAGTTCTGCGTCGACGGTGTGGTAGCCAAGGTTGCCGTTGTTTATCCGAACAATAAACCATGTATTACAAAAGAAATTAAAGACAGCATAAATATATAAAAAAAGCAAGCCTTTAGAAATAAAGACAGGGCAGGACTGTTAGTAGTTCAGTGGTTCAACTCCAGGGAACAACAAGCAAACGAGGGAACAGAGCTTTCAAACTTTAAACACTAAAAGACGTCGGGACACAAAGAAACCTGTTACTAATATGAAGACTGCAAAGAAACAAATAAGCACTTTGGATGAACAACAGAAATCAAACCAGCTGAAGGACTTTTACTTGAGGTCTGATTCACAGAACTTCTCCCCTGCGTGTGACAATATGTTGCAGTCTCTGCCAGACACTGACGCCTCCTGCTGGCTGGTAGTGGACCCACCTAGTGTTCAGCGTCTTTTCAGTAGGGGTGTGCACGAATAAAGCCACAGGCCTAGATGGACTGCCAGCTTTTTTTGCTCAATATCTGTGCAGAGGAATTGACATCAGCGTGGTGTCCCATATTCCACCGGTCCGTAGACACTCGCACTCTCCCAGCTTTGTGGAAGAAGTTAATCATAACACCAGTGCCTAAAAAGCGCGTTGCCACAGTGAATAATGATTTTCGTCCTGTAGCCATGACCTCGATTGTCATGAAATGTTTTGAGCACTGAAAACGGCATCCTCAGCATTTCACATTTGATCTCCGGTCACCTTGAGAACACAAAAGCCAACATTCGAGTTTTATTTATTGATTTTACTTCAGCGTTTAATGTTGTGCAACCCTACTTGCTTTTAGAGAAGCTGAGGGACACGAGTGTTAACACTACCCTGATTAGGTGGTTTTATTCGTTTTTAACTAATAGCACACAACAAGTGAAGGTCAATGGGACACAGAGCCCAAACACAGCAATACATGGGTCCACAATGTTGTGTGGTATCACCTATACTCTTTACATTGTGCACTAATGACTGCAGGAAAGTTCACCCCAATAATTATATTGTAAAACTCACTGATGATACTGTGAAAGTTACCATGAAATCAGCCATAAGGGTCCATATCCACAAGGACATGGACCCTTTTGTGTACCACGATGAAATAAGACATCTTCATCAAGTGGTGTGACACCAACCATCTCATTCTAAATGTCATTAAAACAGGAGATGGCCTTTGACCCGAGGCAAGGGACTGACCATGAGCCAGTGGTACTCAAAAATCAGGCAATCATTTAGGCGTCCTCGTATAAATACTTAGGCGTCCACATAGACAACCTTTGCTGGAAAGCACATATTGATAACCTGTGCAATAGACTGCAGCAGGGACTTTACTTTCTAAGGCGATCGAGGCTGTATGGAGTGAGCAGCCAGATCATGTTGACGTTATACCGAGCAATCCTAGAGAGTATCATTAGATATATTACAACACGGTTTGGCAAACTAACAGTGCAACTGAAAAGCAGGCTTGCCAGCATGCACAAGACGGATAAGAAGGTAATAGAGAAGAAAGAATATGAGCCCATACAGAGCCCGTACGAGCAGGCAGTCATGAAACAAGCAACAAAAATCATTGCGGATTCTCAACATCCCCTCTTCTCTGAATATGAACCTCTGCCATCAGGAAGAAGATTCCATGTGCCAAAGTGTAAATCAAACTGCTTGAAGCAATCATTTTTTCCAGCCTCCATCAAGCTGCTGAACCAGGTCCGCCCACAGAAATGGCAGGGCCCCTGAAAAGGTCCAATGAATGGGACCCACCCCCACCCCCAAAATCTGTTTTACTCATATCAACACATGCGTGTGCTCCCTGTCTCCTACTAAACATATCCATGTAAACTGAGATGAGAGAGACTTACTCAGTAACGGGGGCTACATAGGCACGCGTGCGCACACGCACACCATAATAACTCTGACACACTTAAACACACCAGGTTCAACAAAGATCTGCTACACTTACATCACACATTTCTTAGTAGGAAATACAATTTCTTAACTTGTGGCTTTATCATTGCCTTTTATACAGCCATCAATCATCCTTGTCTTACTTGATGCAGAGTCCTTTATGATGTCTTTAAAGTCCAGATGTTTAGCCAGTTCACACTCAGTGGCAGTTTTCCATGATTATTGCTTATATTTCGCGTGAACATTATTATTGCTGGGCTCCATGCCCCCCCCAGCAGCTGGGCCCCAGAAAACTTTCCCCTTTCCCCCCCTTATGGGCGGCCTTGTGCTGAACTCTAAATGCTAAATCATAGAGCAATGTGCAATAAATACACAAGCACTTTAGCACTTTTGCACTTTAATTCTAAGTTTATTTTAAGTCATTGTGTTGTCAATGTCAAATGTATAGTCAAATGTCTCTTTATTTAATGTTTTTAAGATGTTTTTATGTGAGGCAACTGTGTAGCGTCATGTCAAACACTCATGTTTTTGTGATTTTTTTTTTTATGTGAAGCAACGGACTGTAGCGCCGTTTCTAGGACAAATTTTCCTTTGGGAACAATAAAGTTTACTCTATTCTATGCTACCCTACTAGTGCATTTTTTGCCCATGTGAAATCAGCCAAGTAATTTTTGATGTCGTAATCTGTATAAACCGCCCCTGGTCAGTTTCTCATGAGAGCCAGGGAACACTTGTCCTTTTCATATTCAGAATAATTAGAAATATCAAGGTTGACAAGTGACTTACAACATGATTGGCAAAGTTGGCTATGCTGAATGTGCTGTTTCCAGCTCAAACAAACAAATCCCATCAGTAAACAATTCTTTGCTTCATCTTTTCAAGGATGAAGGGAGTTGTGCGAAGTGGTGGGGAATTCTGTGGGGAAAAACAGTGATGGGTTTGATTGGAAAAGTGATCACCAATATGAGTTTGAAATAGGATAAAACCATCGTATACGTCAAAAATGCAAGACGGAAAAAGGTTCCTATGTGGTGTTGTGTACGCAAACACACTTAAAAATCCGGAATTGAATTTTTATTTATTGCCAAATGAAGATAGGCAGCCTAGCTGGCACACATGATTGCAAGCTACCGTGTCCAGTGAGAGACTCAAGTCCCGCTTTTGAATTTGGGTAAATACGGTTGCTGATCTTTGAGAAACAACCGCAGTTTAAATTGGGGACATACTACCTTCCCCCTGCTGATTCTGATGCGACTCAAGAGATGGTTTACCTGAATAAGATGTTCCTTCTTTTGTGAGCACCCTCTAGTAAGTGCAAACAGTTTCCAAAATGAATGGGCGAGGTAGGGCTGAGACATGGCTACATGGCTAAAAAAGTACTTTATATGACTATACAACTGTGAATCTTCTTTTCTTGGGTTTCTTTTTCTGGAAGGTACTATAGCCAGATACTCTCAAGCTCCATTAGTCAATAAGGCCACTCGAGTCTCAGCCTTGTACAGTCTTTTTAGATGCCATCTGTTGTAGCTGTGAGGCTTAAGCAGTGCTAATTGGCATGTAGGTTGAACAGAACACAATCAAAACCAATGTTTCACCGCATAAGCCATGTGTATGACATGGCATGTCACTTGTAGAATAAGAGAATAAAGCTCAATTTTCTATAAACATAAACCAGTTGCATTTGATAAATTTCCATCAAGTATGGACACAGTCTTTATAGAATATAGAAAGATAATTTCCCAAAATTGCAATGGTCTGATTTTGTGAAATTCGTCTGTTGACCAGTCTACTACTACTACTACTACTACTACTACTACTACTACTAATTTCAGCTGCTGCCATTAGGGGTCGCCACAGTGGATCATCTGTTTCCGTCTCTTCCTGTCCTCTGCATATTCCTCTGTCACACCAGCCACCTGCATGTCCTCCCTCGTCACATCCATAAATCTCCTGATTGGCCTTCATCTTTTCCTCTTCCCTGGAAGCTCCATATTTGGCATCCTTCCCCCAATAAACCCAGTATCTCTCCTCTGCACATGTCCAAACCATCTCAATCTTGCCTCTTGCTTTGTCTCCAAACCTTCCAACCTCTAATAACCTGTAATATACTCATTCCTAATCCTGTCCTTCTTCGTCACTCCCAATGAAAATCTTAGCATCTTTAACTCTGCCACCCCCAGTTCTGCCTCCTGTCTTTTTGTAAGTGCCACTGTCCATATAACCATATAACATAGCTGGTCTCACAACCATCTTGTAAACCTTCCCTTTAACTCTTGTTGACCAATGATGATTTTAAATGTACTGTGCTTTGAGTGCCACTAGTGTTCATTTTGAGAGTGGCGTATCTTTGTTTAGGCCGGGATTTCCAAACTTTTTCATGCAGTGATCCACTCTGGAGATGCTATTTTGCTTTGGACCCAAACATGTTGTGCAGTAAAACAAGCAATCAATTCTCAATACTTGTCAAGAATTTTTTTTGGGGGGGGGGGGGGTTTGTCCCCTTTTTCTCCCCAGTTGTACTTGGCCCCAATCTTCCGAGCCGTTCCGGTCGTTGCTCCACCCCCTCTGCTGATCCGGGGAGGGCTCCTCCGATACATGTGGAGTCACCAGCTGCTTCTTTTCACCTGACAGTGAGGAGTTTCGCCAGAGGAGGCGCTAGTGCAGCGACCAGGACACATACCCACATCCGGCGTCCCACTCGCGGACATGGCCAATTGTGTCTGTAGGGACACCCGCCCAAGCCGGAGGTAACACGGGGATTCGAACCGACGATCCCCGTGTTGGTAGGCAACGAAATAGACTGCTACGCTACCCAGACGCTCCACTTATCGAAAATTTACAATCACAGCGAAATTGGTTCATCGTTGCAGTATTCCCCTTCTCATTCTTCAATTATGCCCTACTGATGAGATGCTCTACTAATGAAATGATAATCAAATGTAACACAACTCCTAAAAACAATTAAAATAAGCGATTTATTTATTTATTTCCGTTCTTTAATATTAATTCTGTCTCCAAACATAATGTGCGTTTTATAGACATCCAACAGCCTACCCGGCCTCCAGACTTTCTGGTGAATTGCGGGTCACTCAACTTTCAAGCGTCCAATCAGAAGAGTGGTTTTTAAATACATATGTCGACCACGCCCACAGTAAACGGCTTCTTCGGGTCGAGAAGAGGGAGACGTAAAAGCCCAGGAAAGTAGATTTAGATTTTTTTGTTTTTTAAAGAAAACTTTAGTAACACAAATGTACAGACCACCTGGAATTATACAGTTTGGCTGAGAATGGGAAAATATAGAATTCTTGATATAATTGCGACAGACATTCAAAACGTGAAGGTTATGCATTTTCTCATTGAAACCAACTGTCAGGTAGAACTTAACCGAAGAAACGCTACGGCGGACAGCGCTTTATTGTATTTTAACTACAGCAGCCAAATGGAGAAGGTAAAGGCATTTAGCGGCCATTTTGAAGAAAGGGCAAAGTTTTGTTTGGCAAACCGGAAGACTGTCGGTACCACTTGATAATACAACATGAACGGCAAGCGGGAAAGTCCGTGGAAGATGCTAGCTTAACAGCCAGCGGAGTGTGTCATGGCGGATCTGTTGGGAGATCGATGGGCAAGCGTTAGCGTTAATGCGGTTACCATTATCACCACAGGTAAACGTCAGACTTCAGGATTGTGTCTTAAATGTAGCCTAATAATCTAAACAAACACGAACAACCTAGGTCATATTCTACCAAATATCCCAAGACAGGCCTAACTGATAAAGATGAGGAGAAATGTCATTCCTTCAGGATATTCATTCTTTTTGGTTGCGCCAAACATTATGCCAAGAAAGAAACCAAGCAAGCCAAGAAACCAAGCAAGTTGGCGCCTGAACGAGCACCTGATTGATTGATTGATTGATATGCAAGATATCAAAAATATTGAAATTTGTTTTAGTTGCGGATGACACGAATATATTTTGCTCTGGTTGGAATTTACAGCAGCTTTTTGAGGTGACCACAATAGCAGTAGAGAGATTATAACGGTGGTTTGACAAAAACAAATTATTATTATTAAATCTAGACAAAACAAAGTTTGTTGTTTGGAAATGATAAAATAAACATCAAAGTAAATGTAGTGATAGACAATGTCTAACTAGAAAGAGAATATGAAAGTAAATTCCTAGGTGTGATACTAGACCACAAAATCTGCTGGAAACCTCACATAACACGTGCGAGCAAAGCTGGCAAGGGGTATTTGCAGTCATGGGAAATGCGAGGCACATTCTGGATCATAAGTCATTGCACACTCTGTGTCGTCCATTTATTTTACCATATCTGATGTACTGTATGGAGGTATGAGGCAACACCTACAAAACCAACCTACAAGCATTATGTATACTACACCAAAGAGCCATAAGGATAGACAACAATGTAGGATATTGTGAACACACCAACAAGCTATTTTGAAAGTCAAGTGCCTTGAAGTTCAGGGATCTAGTAGAATTTAACACACTACAAACAATGTTCAAAGCAAGAAACGATCTAGTACAGAGTAATATACAAAAAAAATTCTCTGATAGAGAAGGGAATATAATTTGAGAGGGAAATTAAACTTCAAGAAATGTTGTGTTCGTACAACTTTGAAGAGCATGGGCGTTTCAATCTGTGGGATAAAATTGTGGAACAGTTTTGAGCATGGAACTCAAAACGATGTAAAAACATTACACAGTTCAAGAAAAAGTATAAAGGACTGATTATCAAGAGATATAGTGATGACAAAGAGTTGCGTTAACTGTTTAACTGTTATCTATCTCTAAACATGTCCTATTAACAGTTTTTCCCCCATTTTTCTATGACACCGAATGGATATTTGGGTTGAGATCTGTTTATTCTTGGTACATGACATCAGGATGTGGTTTTTTTCTCCTCCCTCATGTTTTTTTCTTCTCTTATTGTTCACAGTAGTTGAGTTTGTATTGTGCAGCACAACTTGCATTTAATTTGAACTATACAGTTAAGTGGGAATTGAGTTTGAAATGTATAGTAACTGAATTAACTTAAGAGTAGGTGAGAAGGGGTAGGAACACAACAAGTGTATACTTCCTCCTACTCCTTTTCGAGCATGTAACAAATAATCTCATGCATGTGGAGATTTGTTCGCTGAGTTTGATGTGTGGATTTGTTGATCACTTCAGATGATTGGCGATGGCTTAACTGTATGTTATATCCTGCTTATTTACATGTTTAAAATAAATCATCATTCATTCATTCATATATAACTCAGCCAGGTTTACCCTGGTGCCCATGTTTAATTGAACTCAAAAATGAGCTGCAAATGAAATCGATGTTGGTTAGGTTTAAATGAATGTGTCACTAAATACAGAAGTATAACACAATGTACACCTGGAATTAAAAAGCAGTCTGTGTATTTGGTTAGGCTATCAGAAAATGAACACTGCAATCATGATATTTGTATTTACATCTGCTCTAAAGTTGTATTGTTGTCTATGTTGTTCAGCATGACCAAACCTTTCGACAAGTAGCTGGGTCAGTGACAAGTTTATAGTCCACAAAAAAAAAAAGACACTTTTCATTTATCCATCTTTATGTTTTCTTTGTCTTGACAGAGGTCCTCTTTTCAACTCCTGTCAGATACTCTAGTCGAGGTCTGATAATGTCTGCAGCTGCTGTGAATGCAACTACAATAACTCGTTCATGATGGATAAGGGACAGGGCAGATGAGTGCTGGGAGGGAATGTGTCGGGAGTCCGGTAAGTATGAGCGAATGGCAAAACTTAGAATGAGTCACAACATGTTTGACTATATTTGACCTTGCTGGTAACAATTCTACCCCATGGGGTGTACTTTCCCACCAATGAGAACATACTACATTGGTTACAGTGGCAGACTCTGGATAAGATCTGGCTGCAATGCAAGCCAGGCCATCTCTAGAGGTGGTCTGGCAAATCTGGCAGATCAAATCACATTCCGAGTTCAGTATGTGTTGTTTTCATCTACATCTTTTATTAACATGCATTTTTCTATTACTCAAAAACAGATTGCACATTGCATTACCAGATGTAGTCCGCGTCATTCTGTGTACATCATCAGTTACGTACGATCAGATGATAGAATATTGTCACCTGGTCAGCTGTATAAATGCCGCATATGAGACACTGTTTATTAAGTACAAACAAAAGATTACTGTGCGGACATTCATCTTATTTGGATTAATTCATCTGTCAAACTCTTCAGGAAAATTTAGCTTAACGACAAACAGAGGTTGGCGTGTCAGGCTGTTTTCATTCTAGCTGTAGAAGGCAGTGTTTCAGAGTCAGAAACCCTGGTTAAAATGCACATGATTACCGGAATAATTTATGTGAATGACAATGTGTGGTGAAAATGGTTTCCAAAGAGGCAATTTTGATGATTTTGGTTAGGTTCTTTTTTGGCATAAACTTCCCAGTAGTAGTTTATCTGCCAGAACACATTGCGTTTGTTCTTCCCATCATCTCTGCTGGATCAGCCGCTGTTGGGTGACGTAAAACATGTCACTTCCTCTGCGGCCGTTGGGATTTTTGGGGGGAATGTCACTACAGACACATGTTTGTATTTCTTTGTATTACTGCATATGCAAGGGCTTTCGTTAGTGACCAATAGGCTGAATTGTCATTGTATCACCAGGTTTGGTGAAATATAGTAATCAAACAAAAAGTGAGAATCTTTGAGCTTGCCTATTTGAATGACAGTCCATCGAAGATTTTTGCTGTTTTTTAAAGATGAATAAAATACACCTTATTTTATCTATTAAATCAACAAATGCACAACAGGTGGTGACAAAAATGCACAAAACGCTTCCATGTGTCCTTTGCTGATCAATTTGTGGCTCTTTTCATGCTTCACCTCTACTTGTCAATTAGGTAATGCAAGTCAGTCAAAATTTTATGGTTGCTCCATGGTCTCAGGTTTGACCCCCCCGCCGTAAATTCTTAATGTTTCACAGTGAAATCACCACCAAACATCCCTGTGCAACATGTAGGTTTTAGCTCACACAACACACACACACATGAAGGCTTGATGCCATCATTCTGTGGTTCCACTGTGGCCATACAAGAGTCACCATCATTGAATGCAGGTGTGGAACGGGTAAATACAGACGGGTGATGAGCATTGCTTCAGTACGCAAACTATTTTGGCTTTAAGAGCTGGCTGTGCTTGCAAAAAAGGTAGGTTTTCAATAGAATACAGAACACATGAGGGTCCTTATTATACAGTGCAGGTGTATAACTGTAAAGTACTGATATCTGGTAAACATTGTTTGTCTCCCCAATTGTATCCGGCCAATTACCCCACTCGTCCGAGCCTTCCTGGTCCCTGCTCCACCCCCTCTGCTGATCCGGGGAGGGCTGCAGACTATCACATGCCTCCTCCGATACATGTGAAGTTGCTGCTTCTTTTCACCTGACAGTGAGAAGTTTCACCAGGGGGACATAGCATGTGGGAGGATCATGCTTTTCCCCACAGTTCCCTTCCCCCTTCCCCCTGAACAGGCGCCTTGATTGACCAGAGGAGGTGCTAGTGCAGCGACCAGGACACATAACCACATCCGGCTTCCCACCTGCAGACATGGCCAATTGTGTCTGTAGGGACGTCTGATCAAGCCAGAGGTAACACGGGGATTCGATCCAGCGATCCCTGTGTTGGTACAACCATGATGTTTTTAAGAGTCATGTTTTCAGAAATAGTTTCGGTACAATCCAGAATGTGTCATTATAAATTATATAGTTGAAATTGTACCATAAATAATGGTGTGATTAGTGTGTTGGTGTACATTGCTCTCTTTTGAACTCTGCTTCTGGGTTATATCATGTGTTTGTGAGTAATGTCTACCTCAGAACAAGGGGGAGTAACAATATGAAGGTGTTACGGATCTTAATGGTGCTCCTCCGTGTGTGGGAGAAACATTCCATAGAGATGATAGCGGGGGTTCATAATCCCATCTCTATTAGTGATGAAATTCACAGATGCTCTCTGTCTGCTCTGCTCAGTGTTCACTGCTGTTCTGTTATTATGGGAGGTCAGCGTCAAATGAAGTCTTAAAGAAAACCATTTGTGCAGAATAGTGGTCTGCATTCTTCTTTCCCCCTTGCCTGCCCAAGAAAAACTATATCTCTTCACCAAAATAATGTTCATGGTCAACTTACAAGGCACCACTTAAATGGCAGCCCTGTTTTGCATTTGAGGGTTTTGAGAACATACATTGGTCTTAATGGAAATTAGAACGTCTGTCTATATCAGGGGGTGGCAGTGATTTGGCCACAGAACATACGGACATTGATCCTTCCCTTTTTTAAATTTCTCGATCAATAGTCTGGAATATAGTTGCCAAACATATTTGGCTATGAAACCAAACTCTGCACTCTAAAATCAAAGAAGGCTGAATCAGTTCATCTGGATAAAACGTTTATTGACAGATATGTTTCGTCACTCATCTAAGTGACCTCTTCAGTCCAAACTGACTGCAGGTATCCCTGCCCTTATAAACAATACAGTTGCGTAACGACCGAAACCAATGACCAATTTCATATGCAAATATGGGTGTGACCATTAGCTTGAGTTACAGTGGCCATGTGTACTATTCACAGAGGATTTGGGAGTGTTTGCAATCACAGCATTGTAAGATGGCGACAGATGTACTCTTTACCCCCCCCCCCTCCCAGTTCAGGGATGGTCATGGCCTCTTTGACTCCCTGTTCAAACCAGCATTCCTCCCTATCAAGGATGTGCACATCCTCATCCCTGGAAGAGTGGCCACTGGCCTGTAGATTGGTGTAGATTGTGGAGTCCTGGCCTGACGTGTTAGTTCTCCTGTGTTGTGTCATTCTCTTGGCCAGCATCTGTTTAGTTTCCCCAATGAATAAGGGTGGGGATGCCTGCAGTCAGTTTAGACTGAAGATGTCACTTAGATGAGGGATGCAACGTATTCCGATGAACTGATTCAACATTCTTTGATTTTCTTACTTGGATTACTGAGCATGCATCAAGACATTCTGTACTCCAAAACTTTTTGAGTTACAAGTCCAATTTTTTTTATTATTCTATTTTGTAAAGAAAATGGCCTGTTGATTATGTTATTTAATTAGCAATGAGGCTAATGAAAACATGTCAGGATTCTGGATATTGGACCATTGCTATAGACAAATGACAGCATGCTGAGAATGTGGTCTGATTATGACACATGAGGCTTTGTTGGGTTTGGTTACATTCTTGTAATTAGTGTTTTGTTGTTTTTTTTTAAATTGTCGGCAAAGGTCAGTCAGCAGGAATTATCGTTAATAAAGTTTAGGGGTGAAAGTGAATTTGGTAATATCTAAGTGAAAAGACAAGCTATTCAGTCTTGGGGTAAGTCAATGTAAAAAAAAATTCCATTCCAGTATGCAGCAGTTTATTCTCTTGCCATTGGAAAGCAGTTTGTTAGATTTTAGACCAACGCTAATCTAATAATAATTTGTACAATTTGCAAACCTAAAGACAATATCCCTATAATTCACTCTAACAATTGTAATTTCAAGCAATTGTGGTTTAAAAGCAGGAAAAGACATTCTAGTTTTGCAGAACCAGAACTAACACAAGTTTTTAGACTGTGTTCTTGAAGATTATAAGGCATCATCTGCATCTACATCTACATCATAGAGTCCAAATCAGTTATTCAGCAAAAAGCATGACTCAAATTCTACCACACCATTACAAAATTAGGATGTCCTTCCTTGTCTTTAAATCAGAGTTGTTAAAACTGCAAAAAAAAAACAACAAAAACCTTTTTGGCTACATCAAAATGTATTCAACTATTGTGAATAATTGTTGGGCTATCTGATTTCAGAAAGAGCTATTCTCTAAAGTATTATATTGGGTTTAAAAATGTAAAATACACAGAACAGCGGGCGTCCAGGTAGCGTAGCGGTCTATTCCGTTGCCTACCAACAAGGGGATCCTGGTTCAAATCCCTGTGTTGTCTCCGGCTTGGTCGGGCGTCCCTACAGGCACAATTGGCCGTGTCTGTGGGTGGGAAGCCAGATGTGGGTATGTGTCCTGGTTGCTGCAGTAGCGCCTCCTCTGGTCGGTCAGGGCACCTATCTGGGGGGAGGGAGAACTGGGGGGAATAGCGTGTTCCTCCCACGCGGTACGTCCCCCTGGTGAAATTCCTCACTGTCAGGTGAAAAGAAGTGGCTGGCGACTCCACATGTATCGGAGGAGGCATGTGGTAGTCTGCAGTCCTCCCTGGATCGACAGAGGGGGTGGAGCAGCGACCGGGACGGCTCGGAAGAGTGGGGTAATTGGCCAGATACAACTAGGGAGAAAAAGATGGTAAAAATACATAGAACAGCATGATGGAGACTTGATTTCACTGAAGCGAAAAACGCCACTATAGGATGAGGTACATACTATTTAGCTCGACTTGTTAATGGATAATGCCATGCTTGGCCGTATGACCTCTGTTATGTGCTCTACGATGCCTGTAGATTGACTCATGATTTCATCTGCTAATTGCTCACTCTCTTGTGAGGCACTTTGAATTAACGTTCCTGCTAAATAATAAAATGTAAATGTGACTGTCACTTTTGATGTTAAAATGCATTGTATATAGAAACATTCTTTACAGGGAGAAAAAAAGGTTTTCCAAAATGAATGAACACACTTTAAAAATGATTGGATTGCTTCTATTACAGCCTTGCCTAACATCTCCTCATTTTGTTTGTGTTTTGTTTTAGACTTTATTCTTAAAGGAACATTTTCTCAAGTGATAGACGAGAACGTCATTACAGATGTTTGTGTTCATGCATGTTCCATCCAGGGAAAAGTATAGCCGGTAATTTGACTTAAAATCCAATTACTGGTGGACAAACTGATTGGAACTGTGCGAGCATGTAATTTTTCATTCCTAATTACATATAGTTAAACTTTGTTGCCAAAGCTAACTATCAAAATTTCCACAAATTTTTGCACAGTTGCTAAAAAAAGGAAGTCAAGTCATTGTGCTTTGGGGTTGTTTTTATAATGAATCATGAAGAATAATTTTGATGCTTGATGAGGTTTGTAATTTGTACCTAATCCTTGCCTCAAGATGTCAGCTGGTTCGCAATTAAGAGGTAGTTTGGGGGTTACAGTGGTAAGCTAGTGGTTTTCCCTTCAAGACTGTTCAAATGACACCACTCAACATTAGGTCAGATATCAAGTGGCTTGCAGTTCTTCGGCTTTAAATGAAAATCTCCGAGGACAGTTCTCAGTATACATACCATTAACATTGATGTGTTTTCAGTGCATTTCAACCAGCCAACTATACTGCTGGTTGTCAGTTAAAGTATTCGTTGAACTCTATTGTTTATTCTAATTACACATACCATAGTGAAATTTGGTCAAGTCTATTAAATAATGCATTATTTAAAAGAGCACCTGACCTCTTGATCTTGTTCTGTACATTCCATTAACAGGGAGAATAACTGTCCCAACAAAATTTTTATTTGCAATGTTCAATAAATCGTCTCACCCTCTGTAATATTACCATTGCTTTAAATCTATTGTCATTGTCTCACATTTTCTGTGTGCTCCCACTTCACAAAATCATTTTGACTGCTAACAGATGTTAAGATAGTTTTGAACATAAACACGTGGGCTTTTTGAGAAATTTTGTGAAATGTATTCTAGTTTGAAGTGATACAGCTTTTGGCAGAATGGAGAGGTTTTATTGCTAGGTCTTTCCAGTAGATCAGCACCAGCATCCAACAAAAGAAAAGAGAAGAACTTGAATTGTAATTTTCTTCACTTCAGTGGAGCCTACACGATCAACCACTCCAATCTTTCCATCCCCCAAGTTCCCCCACAACTCCATCAAAATCTGTCTATTTTCCATGTGCAGCTTTCCCTTACTTTAAGCCATGAGCTATAATGTAATTGTGGGACAGGTTTTGTACATCATGCGGTTTAAACCATGGCACATATTGAGTGTGCTTTCTAGTATAGGCTTTAACTTTTACTGAATCTGAAATGGGCAATAAACTGTAGCATCTTGGATATTGTGAAAGTTTGTTTTTGTACTGTTTAGGTCAGCTGTAGAATTGACAGTGTTTTCCTGAGAAGACATGAGCGCCCGTTCACCCCATCTGCAATAATGGCATTAATTCAAACTTTTCACTGCTCCTGCAGAAACCTGTATTTGTTTATTAATCTAGAGCAAAAAGGCGAGGGCTTTATGGGATTCCAGAGACTCCCACCGGAGGAGGTAATTTTCTTGTCTGCAGAACTTTTTGTTTTTCTTAGTTAAACAAGGGGAGGGGGAGATTAATGCTTCCCTGTGGGACGTCTCCATTGCGTGTCCTTTTCAAAAGCTTGCTGCACCATTTAGAGGGAAAAGCTGCCATTTTTTTTTGCATTTCAGGAGAAGCCCACTGAAATTAATGTTGACTGGTTGCACAACTGATCGTCTGTTTATGGATATCAGTTACAGATATCAGTGTCTCAGTTACAGGCTGCCGGAAGTGTCCTCCATGTGTAGGTCACTGGAACTGAGTAGAACTGTGTGGAACTTACGTTGGGGTGTTAAAGGCCTATTTTTCTCTTTTTTGTATACACTATGATATAATCTGCAGCTACCACCTTTCTGTATTGTTCTTGAAAGCTAGAAGAGCCAAAGGCATGAAAAAGCAATCAGGAGCTTCAAGTTTCCTGCTGACATTGCACTCCAGTCCATTTTTTCCTGTGCTTACCCTATGTAAAAGGTCTGTATTTGTACCACCCTTGTGGTTAGTGTGGATCATCCAGGTAGGCTTTAGGAGGAATGGCTTCCAAATACACGAGCAAAAGTCTCTGGAATGGCTCTCTGTGCAAAGATGACTCTGTTTTGGGCTGTGGACAAATACCTAAAGCTATTACATTACAGCCTTAGCCTCTACCCAGATTTGTAACCTGGGTCATGTAACATCTAAGACTGGAAGGTGACTTAGTGAATGGCAATCTATAAAATGAGTCACAGCATTTTGATTACATTCAGGCACTGGTGGTAATGTTTCCACCCCATGGGCCATACTCTTGTCACTTATATAAACACATTGTGAATTACATTTACACCTGGCTGACTGCGATACCCTGTTTTACATCATAAGTCTAACAGACTAAACTGTATTCTGTCTTATTTACCTTGTGCATTTGTAAAAACTCCCCCTGCACCCCATGTGTTCCTCGTTACTACACGCAAGTTGTAGTGTTGCAGCAATGTGACCCGGAGGACCAGCTAGGTTTTAGCAGATGTCTTCAGTTTTGTCTTTTGGTTCTCTCCATGCCAAAAGCGTTTACTACACACAACAGTTTGGATTAGATCTGAAAGAGCGCGATGAAGATGTATGGTATTTTCCTCCTCCCTCTGGTTTGGCTTATGTCCCTGAGCATCCTGATAATTGTCTCTTTTGTCTCAGGCTATCTTAATGATAAGGGACGTCGGGAATAACTCAGGCCTCTTGCATGGTAGGACTGGATTAGTTCAGGGGCTTCCTCTGGAGGTAACCCTCTCTCCATGCAGTTTTAGATCCAGACCCGCTCAGAGACCCTGTGCCTGGACAAGGTGATTTCATTTTTCTGTCTACAGATTATATGGTCGTCATGAATAGAAGTGTCCTCTCACCCCAAATTTCTTCATTTTTCTGCTTTTTCCCCAAAGACCACGAGTATCACATCTGTCTCATAATGTAATGTCCCTTAAGTCCAGTTATCAATTTGGTAACATCTGTCATGTTCTTGTGTCTTTTCTGTTTGTCTTAACAAGGAACCAAAGATCTCCTTTTACATTGTTTATTAGGTTGATGGCCAATGTGCTTTGATAGACTGTCAGTAGCATCTGATAGAGTTTAAAAAGAGATCTGTGATATACTTTTCTGTTTCAGAGAAAAACTTTTCACATTTCTTCTGTGACTGGTTGATAAGATTGAGACCCTTGGCCTTACTGGAAGAGCACATTATTTTAACCACCCATACTGCCACCAAACTCAGATTCTGTCTCACCTAAAGGTGTCACCAACCTAAAGGGTTTACCAGTTTCACATCAGGATACCATGCAACAAAAATCACTCTGACTGAAGGCAGTGTTGATCTGCATCTGTGGAACCCCTAACTAGCCCAGTCCATCAACCCCCATTTCAGGCACAAATGCATGTTAATGTCTAATTCACATAATGCTCACAAAGTAGTTTCTCCATATTTCTCTCAGTATTTCTCTAGCCTTATGGTTGATAATGATAGGAATATCATTTTGTGGATCTAAAACTAATTGATCATAAATTGACTGTGATTGGTGGCAATTTCATGGACCATCAGTATAAATTGTCGGCACATTATCACAGAATTAAATAATAATGGCACATGAGTGCTGAGCAAAACAATGATGGTATTGAGAATGGCTAATGAATCACTCCTCGCTCATGTAGAGGGAGCTCATATGCAATGTGGAAGTTGGAAGTAAGAAGATTAGATGCAGAGCATCAACCAGGCAGTCTTGACCATTTCAAGGAATAGTTTAATTATGAGTAATTTGTGACTGTTTTCTTTGGACGCTACCATGGACAGAGAAAGACCCCTTGGTTTGTCTGCGAGTCAAGGCTGAGAGTTAAATTATTGTCCTTCTGCTATGAGTCAGCAGGCAGACTTCCACTGGAGCATGAGATTCCCTGGCAGGGGGCCATACTCTTTGGTCCACAAAGGCCAAGTTTATGATGAGAGCCTCTCATCATAATGCCTGTCTGAGAAATAGTGCTGCTTCCCAGTAACTGGAAAAGCTTTGTGTGTGTGTGTGTGTGTGTGTGTGTGTGTGTGTGTGTGTGTGTGTGTGTGTGTGTGTGTGTGTGCGTGCGTGCGTGCGTGCGTGCGTGCGTGCGTGCGCGCGCGTGCGTGCGCGTGTGTGTGTGCGCGCGTGTGTGTGTGCGCGCGTGTGTGTGTGTGTGTTCGTGTTCTCTCACACACAAGTACTAGCCCTAGAGCCAAACTGCTCTCTCTGGGGACTGTCACCATTACCCACAAAGGTAGCAAGACCAATAAAATGTATTGCTGCGGCTGCCATAGGCTGACCACAGCAATGAAACCAGAAAGAGAAGTAACTGATGGAAAAAGGAACTGGATTATATAATAGAAATATCTGGTGGTATAATGTAAATGTTTTCATTATTGGAGATGCCCCTTTGTTTTTTCCTCTGAAACTTGAATGATGACCCCTCCACAACCAGTAAACACACTGAAGGCAGGTTCACTAATGCATATTTAAATTCAGATCATCATGTACTGCACACATATTTTGGAGTACACAGTCAGCTGATCGCAGTTTACTGCAGTGGGAAAGGTGCATACATCCAAACTTCAGGCGGATGAGTAACTTGTGGTTGTGGTTAGGTTTGCCCTGTTTCCATTTTAAGTCTTTTGTTGGATTAAGGGAAGCCCAGATAGCATTTTGGTCAACACACTAAAGTGATAGAAAGGGTTATATCTTTGCAATGTTTCTGCCAGAAATAGTTAAAAACGGATTGAACTGGTAACAACAAATAATTGCATAAACTGTGATAGGCTGTGGCTGAATGTGTGATACTTAAACTAGAAGTTGAATTTGGAGGTTTGAAGTGCAGCATGAGTAATCATCTAGCTCATGAAAAAGAAACTTAGGTTACATTAACAATAGATGTATATAAATACACCTTGTCTGACAATGTTAACTGGTGAAAAATTTGTGGTTATGCTCGCAAGATTAAGTACCTCCCCCCCCAAAAAAATACACTGAATTTTCAGGGTTTGCAAAATAATGCCTATTTATTGACCTCATGGCATTACCTAAAATGCAAGGCTTGTGCAATAAGGTTTGCCTAAATAATAAATTCAATCAGTTAGATTGACCAAATCTAGTTACTTTCAACAGAGCTAGTCTACATCAAAATGTAATTTTACAGCTGTAGTTGCATGAACAAAAAATTAACAAAAGCACATTGAAGCCCCTTATTACACCCTCGTTAAAACTTTCTTGAAGTTTATTCAGTAAAGCTTCCCATCTGTGCAATAAGATTTAGGCACTCTATTGAAGGTTGTACTGACATGATTTTTCTGGAACTGTCAAGTCCAATATCACAAATAAAAAGCCCAATATCACACATTACAAATTTGCCTCATGTTAGGCAAGGCTGTAATAGAAGCAGTGGAATCTATTTTTTAAAGCATGTTCATTCATTTTGGGAAAACTTTTTTCCCCTGTAAAGAGTGTTTCTGTTTACAATGCATTTTAATATCAAAAGTGACATACAGTCACATTTACATTTTATTATTTAGCAGACATTTTTATTTAAAGCGCCTCACGAGAGTGAGCAATTAGAGGATGAAATTATGTCAATTTACGGGCATCTTAAGAGCACATAACAGAGGTCATATAGCCAAGCGTGGCATTATCCATTAACAAGTCAAGTCAATTTTAGTTGTATTGCCCATAATCACAAATTACAAATTTGCTTCAGTGGGCTTTACAGCAATACAACAGCCTGTCCTTAGACCCTCGCGTCGGATAAGGAACAACTCCCTGAAAAAAGACAAGAAAAAAAAAACCTTCAACAGGGAGAAAAAATAGGAAGAAACCTCAGAGAGAGCAACAGAGGACGGATCTTTCTCCCAAGATTGACAGACGTGCAATGGATTTTATGTGTATACAGAATAAAACTCAATTTACACGATACAACATTGAAAGAGGATAATGGAATTATATATGTGAAGAATAAGATGCCAAACAGTGTCCAGATACCACCAAAACAGCCTAGGACCTGAGCCATGCACCACCATCACCATGTAGAACTGGCAGGAGGGCAGCCTACACATGCACACAGGGGAGAACACTCATCACACCATACATGGTAGAAGAGACGACATTAGTCCAGCATTTCTCAAAGTGTGTGCCCCCCCTGGGGGGGCAGAGGCATGAGGGGGGGCATGCGTGACTGGGGGGGAATGTAGTACGGAACTGCTGTTTTGACAGAATCTTTTTCAGGGCGGAACAATCAACAAAATGTGCTTTCATGAGACAGAGAGACTGTAGGTTCACAGAATGGAGAGATATTTGACAGGGACGAAAAGAAAGACAGGCGATGCTTCCGAGACGAACAAGACAAAGTGCTTAGCTGGCAGTAATCTAAGAAAATATGACCAAGCCTATTGCTCTTGGGTTCACAGTGAATGTCATGGGCGATGAGGAGAGACCAGTGTGTATTTTATGTCTGAAAACCCTGGCAGCTGATAGTATGAGACCAAACAAATTAAGTCAAGTCAAGTCAATTTTATTTGTATAGCCATTTGTATAGCCCGATATCGCAAATTACAAATTTGCCTCAGTGGGCTTTACAGCAATACAACTGCCTGTCCTTAGACCCTCTCATCGTATAAGGAACAAAAAAAAAAAACTTTCGGGAGAAAAAATAGGAAGAAACCTCAGGGAGAGCAACAGAGGAGGGATCTCTCTCCCAAGACAGACAACGTGCAATGGATGTTGTGTTTACACAGTTTACAGAATACAACATTGGAAGTGGATAACGAATTATAATGGAATTATGAAATTTGTGAATATGATGCGCAGGATGCCAAGCAGTGTTCAGACGCCACCAGAACAGCCGAGGACCCAAGCCATGCGACCAGCATCACCATGTAAAAAAAAAAGAAAAGCCCAGGATAACAAAAATTATATGGATTTACAAGATATATAAAAAGAAAATGTGATGACGGGAATGCCAAGCAGCGTCCAGGTGGCGACCGCCGTCACCACGGAGACCTGGGAGGAGGACCGACTGCATGTGCACACAAGGGGGACTCACATGACACCATTCACACACAGAAAAAGAGAAAGGAGAAGACCATTCAGAGAGAGTAAAGACATTTGAGACAAGAGAACAGTTTGCAATAGTCATTAGCCATAATCAAGTCATCAATTAGTCATAATCTATATGCTATGATCTCGTCGGCAGAATAGTGCTTAGTAAATTCATTGAGACAGAAACCGACCCGCCATGCAGTACAGGTTGTGAAGCACTCAACTTAAAGGCAATCAATTGTGATCTAAGGCAAAAAGATGAGTTTTGAGTTTGGATATAAAGGACTCGACAGACTCTGATTGTCTGATGGCAGCAGGGGGGTAACCACAAGAATGGGGCCTGATAGGAAAAGGCCCTGCCACCAGCTGACTTCTTTTTAACTTTGGGTACACACAGGAGCCCTGTATTTTGAGAGCGAAGAACTCGAGATGGAATGTAAGGTTTAAGGAGATCAGACAGGTAAGATGGGGCAAGCCCAGTTAGGATTTTATAAGTCAGCAGAAGCACCTTGAACTCTGATACAACATGGATAGGAAGTCAGTGAAAGGGGGCAAGAATTGGTGTGATATGGTCAAATTTTCTCGTTTTAGTTAGGATTCTAGCTGCAGCATTTTGAACCATCTGAAGACTTTTAGTACTAGCTTGTGGCAGACCTGAAAACACAACATTACAGTAATCAAGTCTGGATGAAACAAATGCATGTATTAGTCTCTGCATCAGACATGGACAGGAAAGACCGAATTTTAGCTATGTTACGAAAGTGAAAAAGGTTGTCTTGTTGATTTCTTTAATGTGCTTATCAAAAGAGAGGCTGGGATCAAAACACTTAGATTTTTGGCTGCCAAACTGTGAAATCACAGAGTTATCAATTGTTATTGTTACTTGATCATATTGGTGTCTGTCTAGCAGGGCCAACAACCAGCATCTCAGTTTTATCTGAATTTAATTTTTCACTGCAGCCAAGCAGGCCTCTAAATTAATCATTTGAGTAAGATCATCAGCCCTTATATAGCTGCCGGACTGCCGGTCTAACTGCTAGCCCATGATGACTGGCAGTCCGACAGTCATCCTATTCACTCCCTTGGACAGTGTTTTTTTTTTATATGTTGGATGCATGTGTTTTTGTGGTTTTGTTTTTTTTGTTAGTTTGGGTATATGTGTTCTTGTAGTTTGGATGTGTTTTTGTCTTTGTGTTGCACTGCTGTGGGCCAGGGGAAGCGATATTTTGTTTCATTTCATGTGCGCAAGCGCATGGAATGAAATTACAAATGTTCCTGATAGGCATATACAGCTGAGTATCATCTACATTGCAATGGAAATTTATTCCATGACTGCGTATAATTTGGGCAAGAGATCAACTATAAAGAGAAAAAAGTAGAGGGCCAAGAACTGAGCCCTGAGGTATGCCATATTTATTTAGTTATTCTTTTTTTTTTTTCCTCCTTTTCTCCCCAATTGAATCCGGCCAATTACCCCACTCTTCCGAGCCATCCCGGTTGCTGCGCCACCCCCTCTGCTGGTCTGGGGAGGGCTGCAGACTACCATGTCCCTTATTGTGGGTGGGTCCAGAAACATGCTGAGTGAGAGCAAATACCTCTAGTAAGCAAATTAGGTGCCTAGCAGTGGGGTCTGTTTGATTGTCACCTTGAGCATTAAACTCACCTAAGATGAGGAAACAATCATAATCAGATTTAATTAGATTTTGGTGGCCGATAAACAGTAATTTTTAAAATCTTAGCATTACAATGTATAGTAAAAGCAAGATACTCAAAAGACGTGAATGCCCCGATGCGGTTTCCTTGCAACTATAGGAATCAGAGAAGACAGCAGCTATTCCACCGCCACTCTTATCAGATCTGGTGTTATGGGTGAATTTGAAGCCAGGAGGTGCAGTCTAAATGAGCAGAACTGCACCATTTCTATCCAACCAGGTCTCGGTCAGTAGAGTGGAGTCCAGGTTATAGGTACTTATAAGATCATTAACTGAAAATGACTTATTAGTTAGCGACCTGACATTTAATAAAGCCGTTTTTATTGTCTGAGGTGCATGGCTTTGTGGAAGAAGTCCGAACTGGCAATAAATTCTTTAGCTCCCTGTATGTTATAGGGAGATTGCGGGGTCTGTGTTTATGGTTATTATTACAGGAATTAGTATGGTAGAGTGATAGTCATTAGTATGATGGATCGAACTCACCAAAGAACTTGGAATAAGTATGGTTTACAGCGGAATCAAAATTGAAAGCACTCTGCTCCTGTGGATGTCAATTAGTGACGGAGCATATGCATGGCCCTGAGTGACAGTGACAGTATTTCCATGGCTTCTCTCCCTGTCTTCTCAAATACACACACACACACACACACACACACACACACACACACACACACACACACACACACACACACACACACACACACACACACAAGTGAATTAGGCACAGGTGTACCTCATTGACCAAATCAAACACTCCTAATTCTCCCTGCCCCCAAACCAATGCACAAACTACACCCCACCATTCACTGCTGGAATGATGAAGAGTTACAATGACATGGTTTGCCTGGAAGTAGGGAAAATCATAATCTAAGAGAAATGCATATAATTGGCTTTTCTCCTAGTTAGAATTGACGTGTGCTCTGCAACACGTGTCCGCAATTGGAGTTATCGCTAGCTTTCCTCTAGATGTCCTTTCTCTTCTTGCTCAAAGAAAGTTGAATCCGTTCATCTGGACACAATGTTTATTGACAGAAACATTTCATCACTCATTTAAGTGACCTCTTTAAACGTTTCTGTCAATAGACGTGTCTAGATGAACTGATTCAACTTTATTTGATTTTCTTACCTGGAGTATTGAGCATGCGTAAAGACATGTCTCTTCTTACATTAGTTGTTTGCTAGGAAAAAAATATGACCTGTCAGATGACACAACTAGTTGTGGCCTTCCGTCACACAGACGTTTTAAAACTGTATTTAGTAGTATTTTCTCTCAAATGTAAGTCGGGTTTCTGTTGAAGTAGGTGCCTTTGAAAAGTCTGCTTGGCGACCTGCTGGGCATTTGCACCTTCAAGTTGTTTTTATTTATTTGTGGCCTGAAAGGTTGCCATGCTTGCTGTGAAATATAAACCTAAAATATAGTACTTGTCTTTGTAGTCAAGCACTGTCTACTTCAATTAGACGTGTTCAAACCATGGCCGGAACTTTTTCCAGTGTTTGCTCTTCATCCACTCATATTTTCCATCTGCTTTGGAAGTCTAAGTTCCAGCGCTCCGGATCAGAGAGTTCTCTCTAGTTGCCCTTTATTTCTTAGAGGAGATAAAAACAAAACATGAAACTTCTTTGATGTGTACGCACGGATCTCCTTGATGTATATCAAAGAGGCTCAGTGAAGCTATATACTCAGTTCAGAATCTCATGTATCCCATTCCAAATGTAATAAAATAGCATTTGAACGTGCAAACACATAACTGACCACCTTGCATATAAACACATGTACACACAAATATCTACTTTTAAAGTTCACAGAATACTTTTTCTCACAATATTTCAAAAGCTTTGCGATAGTGACAGCAATGGGAATATTATTATTAAAAGGAAAGTTACTCGATCACAACTGTCAGCATAATATAATGTGTTCCCCTGACTGAATGAGATATTACGAGTACAAATAAGTAAACATGGTGTAAAACAATAGTGCTGTTTGTGACATGGCTCAGGCTAATATTTGCAAAGGACACATGCATTTATTTTATGCCAAACAAATTGCCCTTCAACAGTGCTGTGTTGAATATTTCCCTTTTTGAGGGAAGCCCAACAGTGAATAAATAAAGGCTCCCCTTTCAGGACTGAGAGCCGCAGTCCAAACACAGATTTTCCAGGCTTCCATGCACGAGGGCCAATGTCTCATTCAGTCCACAGGTTCCCATCCCCACACAAAGAAGCATACAGGGAAGGAGATTATTTATCCACAGGTGCACCTCTTTGACCAGCTGGAGCAACTACTGGGCTAACTGATGCTCAGTCCCTGCCCTGCTTGCACCAGTATTGAACATATAACTAATGGCACACTGATATCATTGGAGAAAGAGTACTCTTGCAACATGAATTTGAAGTGGGATTATTGGATCAAGAGCACTGTCCAGGCAGTTGTGATTGTTTTCTTGGGATGCTTCTTTTAAACTTTTGATGCATTGATGCCAATGATGTGCGGTCAGGGTAGGCAGTCCCTACCCTGTGATAATTTAATCCAAATAACCATACAACAAATTCACACCAACGTTTCAAAATCTCATGCTAGTTACAAGTATGCTGTTATAACATACTTTTAATAATATTTTTAAGTCCTTGTCCTTTTTAAGTCCTTAAACTTCTAAGAGCGAAATGCCATATAGCACACAAGTTCGCCTACTTTTTCAATGTGAAGGGTAGGCTCTGCTTTTTTCAGGACTGCCTTTAACACTGTGAATTTGGGAGTTTGCGCGTGCATATTGCGTAGTTTAAAGTGAAATCAACAGATGAGGAAAGGCACTGCTTATGGCGGGAGTGTGAGCCAATAAGAGCCATCAAGGTCGCGTCACGCCATGGAGAGATTCGTGGAGAAAGACAGGTTAATGGACTTCTTCTTCAAGTGAAGGTAAGCCATTGATTTTGCACTTTTATGCTTGTGGCAGTGTTAAAGTAATCTGTAAACATGTTTTTCATGTAGTGTGGCTGTGTTGGACAAGTTAACATATAATTACAATTAATTACAATTATTTTAGATTATTGTAGATATGTTTTAATTCAAGTGTCATTGTTCATTTTTACAAATCTATACAAATGTAAAGTTCACAAAGGTATGCAACTGTTTTTAGCTGAAGTGTTTAGTAATGGATTTTACAAAGCTATACAACATTTGAATTGATATTTATTGTTCATTTTTAGACCTCTAGTTTGCATTGATATTTAATGTTCATTTTTACAAACCTATACAAATGTGGAGTTCACAGAAATATGCCACTGTTCTTACATTCATACGCTTTTGCAACTGTGTAGCTGAACTGAAGTGTTTAGCTGCAGTGGATGCTTGCATACCTGCTTTGCAGCCAGTATCATTTATTATGCTTTTGTCACTTTGTGTTTTCCAAGATACTGGCTAAATGTGAAACTGAGTACTGTTAATGACATGAGTACATGGGTCATATATGGTTTCCCAAGTCACACTTTTGTTTTTTAACTTGTGATTTTGCAGTGTGTTTTTCAGGCTGGCTCAAATCGTCATGCCACATTTTCTTTTCATTGATTGATAGTTCATCTCCCAATAATACATCAAAAACAGTGCTGAAAGTTGTCAAACCATTTTGAAGTTTTCAGATTTGTGCAGGTCATCTCAGTTTGTCTTACATTTCTACAAATCAGTGCAATTACTCATAAATAATATTTACTGTTTACTTTCACTATACAATTTTTGTGATTGTGTTTATTCACTTTTTAAAATGTTTACAAGTTGTTATATTATGTAGCTGAACTGAACTGGGATCTAACTGCGCAGGGAAAGCATTAATGATGGGATTCATGCTGTTTATTTTATGTTTACCTTCTCACCATTTGTCACCAAATATGCTGATGTCACTTTGTATCTTATAAGTTTGCTTCTAAATCGTTTTGGGTAAAAGTATGCCCTCACTGACTAACTGCTATTTTCACATACATGTATTGCCCAAAAATTTGTGTTTTTAATTGGTCTATAGGTGACCTCAATACATATGATCTCAATGTTCTGTCACCTCAGCACCCAGTTTATTTGCATAAATTTGCTCTCAGTTCTGCTATCAGTCATTTTAATATACATTATAATACTGGAAATGAGTTAATGAAATGGTACATGATTTAAAAAAATATGTATTTGTATATATTAAATTGCATATTTTTTTACCACAAATGTTTTTTTGTGTTGTGTTTGTGTTCTTCTTTTCAGGTAATGTTTCAACAATATTTACAGATAGTATCTCATAACTGCTGTTTGTAGTGACCGCAATGAAATCCACAATGGTTTGGGCGCTATAAGGAAAGGCAATGATGTTACTTAGTCATTTCAAAGCCATCAAAACCATATAAAACAAGAAAAAAGTACTTCATATATACTTTGACAATATTTTTGTTTAGGCTTTCATTTGGAATGTAGTTCACCCAGGGGGGGCACAATATTCTAGAATTCTGTGGCAGCTGGAAGAAGGATCACCCATTCCACCCATCCATTTTCCAAACCGCTTATCCTACTCAGGCGGGGAGACACCCTGGACAGGCTGCCAGGCCATCACAGCCGACACAGCACAAAAGGTGTAATTTGGATTTGTGAATGCCCACTGCCTACCCAGCCCCTGACCTCACCACGCGTCACTGGTTGATGCTATCATATACACTACCCATCAAAAGTTTGGGGACACCTTGTTTTTAAAGATTTTCCAAGCAATTTAATTAATCAGATTTGCTCTGATTAATTGTTATATTATGTAGCTGAACTGAACTGGGATCTAACTGCGCAGGGAAAGCATTAATGATGGGATTCATGTTCTTCAATCAGATTTGCTCTGATTAAGTAAAAAAAATGTCCACAAAAGTTTTGTTAACATAACACAGCTGTTTACTGATAGTTTGGGCTGCCTTGTTAAGTGAGGACCACCCAAGGCAAGACCAAGTCCAAACCAGGTCTTTAGGCGGGCGAGTCTGAGTCAAGTCGGGGACTTTCAGGTGGTGAGTCCAACCTAAGACCAATGGGGCCAAAGGTTCTGTAAAGACTGACACCAGAATAGTGCCAAGTACAATTATACACAATGATTTGTGATGGCCTGGTGGGCTGTGCAGGGTGTCTCCCTGCCTGCTGCCCAATAACTGCTGGGATAGGCTCCTGCGACCCTGAGAGCAGGATAAGCGGTTAGGATAATGGATGGATGGATGGATTCATAACTATACTAGTTTTCTGCCTTCATAGGAGAAGTCAAATTGCTACACTGTAATTTTTATTTAGATTTTTTTTTCTCCGCTAAGGAAGCAATGTTTCATATTTCAATTTTCCAGCGTTTCATTTACATGAATTCTTATTATCAATATTATATTATTATCACAGCATTGTAAGATGGCGAAAGATGCCATCTTCAGTTCGGTTCAGGGATGGTCGTTTCCTCTTCACATATAGATGGGCTCTTTGACTTCCCATTCAAACCAGCGTTCCTTCCTACTAAAAACCATCCTCATCCTTGAAAAAGTAGCCACTGGGGGGGGGGGGGCTAAGAGTACATCTGTTGCCATCATATAATGCTGTGATTGCAACCATTCCCAAATCTTTTGTGAATAGTACACATTGCCATTGAAACTCTAGTTCATGCTCATGGTAATTTGCATATGAAAACCGATCGTTGTTTTCGGTCATTATGTCACTGTATTGTATTTTTTCCCTCCCCCTTTTGCTCCCCAATTAAACCGGGATAATTACCCTACTCTTCCGAGCTGTCCCGGTTGCTGCTCCACCCCCCTCTGCTGAGCTGGGGAGGGCTGCAGACTACCACATGTTTTGTCTGATACATGTGGGGTCGCCAGCTGCTTCTTTTCACCTGGCAGTGAGAAGTTTTGCCAGGGGGAGGATCACGCTTTTTCCCCCAGTCCCCCCCCCCCAAACATGCGGCCCAACCGACCAGAGGAGGCGCTAGTGCAGTGACCAGGACACATACCCACATCTGGCTTCCCACCCACAGACACAGCCAATTGTATCTGTAGGGATGCTTGACCAAGCCGGAGGTAACACAGGGATTCAAACCGGCGATCCCCATGTTGGTAGGCAATGGAATAGACCACTATGCTACCCGGATGCCCCCACTGTGTTGTTTGTAAGGGTGGGGATATCTGCAGTCAGTTGAGACTGAAGAGATCATTTAGACGAGTGATGAAACATTTCTCTCTCAATAAACGTGTCCAGATGAACTGATTCAACTTGATTTTCTTACCTGGATTATCAAGCATGCATAAAGACATATTAAACGTGAAAGGTAGACACGAGTGTTGACATCACAAAGGTATAAAATTGATGGAGTACATCATTATCCCCAATGTAGTTCTTGAGTCAAGTTTTCCTTCAGTTTTATAGTTTTTACAAAGAAAAATGGCAAGATCTAGTATTAAACCCAATTTCTCAGCTATTTGCAATTTAGAATGGCCTTCACCACTTAACACAACAACAGACTGACATGTTTCACTAGGAAGTTGTTTAGATCTTGCCATTTTTCTTTGGATGATTGGCATGACATTTGAAAGGTGAGGGTAGACTGTAAATTTAGATTTGATTGCAAAGTTGTGACCTCGCAGTACCTTTTTCATGGCAGTACTCTGGGTTCTTTCTCCTGGCCTTTACAGTACATCAAACTTACATTGCTAACACATTGCTGTTTATCTCATGGTTTTTATAGCATTTGTTCCTCTTTTCCTTCTCTTAAACATCTTTTACCAGCCATTTATATAGGCCTTGTAATTACCCTCTATCACATTATGCTTCAGAAAAAACATGAATCATTGGAAACCTTTCTGATGGTCTCCCATGTCATTTTCCACAATCATTCCAGTAAAACCTTTTTGGGAAACCAAAAATAGCTGAGGGGTGAGCATTTCTTTGGCACTGGTCTTTCATCATGATGTGAAACTAGCCAGGGATACAGATGCTCTTATCATTATGGTTTTAGTACAGAAAGGCACGAGATGAACAGTGGGCTGGGAGACCCTCCGTGATACTGCCCTCGAAGCCAGAAGGAAATACAAATGCTACTTACACGACCCCCTTCAGCAGAAAATAATTCACACACATAAAGTAAAATGCTCCTCTTGTTGGAATATTTCATGTTTAGTTTCGCTGTGTTTCGTGTCAGTTTTAATTGAGTCTTCAGTTACAAAATCATAATTTTTTTTCCTTCATTCAAATTAATGATCCATCCATTATCATCTGGCTGCTAGTAGAGTGGGAACAGGATTTGAGAAGAGAGATATTGGAAGCAATTCACTTAAGACCTGGTTTATGTTCATAATGCCAGGAAAACGGCTTCAGAGGTGCTTTGTGAAAATGTTAAATAAATACAAGTCCTTAGAAGGGGGGTAGAAGTGTATGTATGGTTTGAGTGCTGCAAAAAATAAACATCAGTGGCTTAAAAAGTTAAGTAGCATACACTTTTAAATAGAACAATCACAATTTTTACCATTTTGTGGGGGCAACACTCCATTTGCAGCCATAATACTAAGCAGTCTTCTGTGTGTCCCCGAAACACCGCCAAATTTGTGTGAATGTAAAAACTTTATTGTTTACCGTTAGGCTGAATTGTATAAATAAATCTGAATAGCAACTGTACATTGCTGTATGTAGCATTGTTATTCGCGTTTTCTTATACAATGCAGCCTATTGGCAGAACAGGAAGTAAGTTTTCACTTTCAGAATTTCAGCAATGTTTCAGGGACACACAGAAGACTGCTCAGTATTATGGCTGCAAATGGAGTGTTATCCTGACAACACACTGTATACATAATGTTGAAAATCTCATTTGTTCCCTTTAGATGGCAGCTCTAAGGCATATTTAGCAATTAGCAATTGTCAGATACACTGTTCTGTTGCCATCCCAAACAATATACCCTAGATAATGCGTGGACATTCAGTAAAAGCTGACAACCAATAGATAAGTACTCACTGGTTGCTGCGGTAATTACACCTCTGACCTTTGGTTATTTGACTGTCTCACTAACCAATATGCTGCCATTACACCTGGTATCTGACTGTTATTGCCCTATGGTATTACTTAATGACAAGCACCAACATTCTTTAGGCAGTGACGAATACTAAAGTTGGAATAGTGCTCCCAAGGAAATGACACAAGAATCTCACGGGAACCTGGTGTAGCAAATGAAAAGGGGAAATGAGGAAAACATTTGGATCAAGCTACCACGGGAAGCATCTGTATGTGTGCGTCACTGAATGAGCGACTGTCTAGTAATTCATGAGATCCGAGAATAACCGAAGTCTTCTAAGTTCAGTTGAAAGTAAAACGAGTGTAAGCTATGCTTCTGTTCTTGGAAGTATTCAGCTGACCTAAGCACTTCCCAGGAACGTACGATTTCAGCACAGCCTGCAGTGCATGAAAAGGGAGAAACCTTTAATGCTACAAGAATGACTGACCAACCGTAAATTCTTGGGAGTTGTTTCCCCTTACTTTTAGATAACATAGCCCCAGTCAATGAAAAACTTGAGCCTAGAAATCTCAGCCCTCTGATGATAATGATACCCACCCTGCTTCCTCTTTCCTCCAAGGCATGGAAGGAAATTATCTATGGAACATTTCTTTGTCCCTCTTTGTACCTGGAACAAGCCTGGCTTCAGTGCAGAATATTTTATTCATTTGAGACTTCGGGTTTTACTCACAGCTTACATTGGCTGATTAAATATTACTGAAACACAAATTGCTACCGATTCTCCCGGTGGCTTCAATTACAAGATGAATGTTTTAATAAAACTCTCAACAGATAGCTCACAAAAATGACTACACTGGAGATTGTGACATGATGGGCAGTTTTGTGAGGCTGGCATGTGGCTATTATGATTTTTATTGGTTTGAGAGAGGCTGCCATGTATTGTGTAGAGCTTCACTTTGACCTAAAGATGAATATTACTGTAATTAGAGGGTCTCAGAATATGGAAATGAAGCCAAAGAAGAGAGACTGAACTTTCCAGTGGGTAATTACACGCAAACCAATTCCTGTTTCATGTAATGGCCCTGGACATTTGAGGTTTCACATTGATGGAAAAATAAGTCTCATCCCATCCCGACACAGCACCATAAACTCTAGGGGTACCATACCGACTGGGGGAGTCCTTGCCAGGACTGTGTTATTTGTTTCAAAACCACAAAGCTCTGAGCTCTTTCCCCAAAAGCTGGTTGAGGCAACATTAAAGTGAGGTTTAAAAAACATTTTCCCAAGCAAATGTAGTTCTATGGCATTGTTGAGGAGCCGGAGATGACAAGAATTTCTATTTGCCTAACTTTCTAGATGACGCAGGCGAGGGGATTGAGGTCGCTCTCCGACAATCTGTTGCTTATCCAGGAAGAAAGGATCTCCTCCAGATGAGATAGTAATCACTGCTCCTATAGCAAATCCCAGGTTCAATTTCTCAATTTGTATGCTTTTTTTTTTGTTGTTGTTTTGAAACGGGAAGCAGCTGTGTAAATGGTCTCGGTGTTGTGCAATTACATTCTCATTATACTTGTTCATTATTTCTTAGTTCTCAGCACTTGCTGGTGGGGTTATACGAGTTCATGCAAAGCTCATTTCTAAGGAGATGTAGCTAGATGTAGGCTTTTAATTGCGCTCTCCTCATCCTGTAAATTTTGGTGGAATCTGTTGGTCACAGGCTTTATTAACATCAGAAATAGCCTTGTAAATTTCTGTATTTGTGATGCAGGAATATGAAATGGTTCAAACTGTAATGAATTTCCATCAATAATTAACTTATTTATGGTACATGGAGTTGAGACTGCAGATTTTGATTGGCTTTGGCTTTGACTGTGCTGCACGTGGCTGCGCTGCATGTGGCTGCACCAAATCTGACAGAGATCCATGGCAATAATTTGAGTAGGGAATTTGTGAGTTAAAAATGAGTATACCTTGTCTGCAGTCAGTAATACTTTCATACATTTATGGTGTAAGTAATGTTTTTTACCTAAAAATATACGATATATAATTTAATATTACGTAGTTTATTTATATTTTTACCAATAGATTTTAATAACAGCCATAAACACCTTGTTCCGAGCTGCTGTGTGCTGCTTTCTGTTGGTATATTTCGGTAAAACATTCCCCCTTCCCCACGTAGTCCGTTTTAATAACCAAATGGTATGTTGGTCACAGTTTTCCTCTGTCTACTTTGTAATATCATCGCTGCTAATGTTGTTGTGAAATATTGACGGTAAAATCCAAAAGTTAACCTAACTTATGTTAAAAATGTGATCAAAAGTTTACTTTAAACCACATAATATTCAGCATTTTTGCACAAAGAGTCATAAACACATGCTGGTTTTTCCTTTTGCTGACCCCATCGCTTGCAATTTCCCTCAGGTAATTATCTAATATTTTTAATGAGCATCTTTTTCATCAGTGTAGGTCTTTATTAACTCTGCTGTTAGCTTATACACTAAAATCCATTGCATATTGGATGGAATAAATCACGACCTTTTAGCATCACCGAGGTGAACGAGTGGCTTGACCAGTCCTCCCTCCACTTTGAATGTTACCTAACAACAACCTCAAAATTGCTACTTGGCCATAATCCTCTCAGTGAATCCATCATAGCCTCAGGGCAGTTGTTGCTCAGAGTAACGGGGTTTAATTTTCATGGTGTTTTGCAGGGGTTAACCCACATAAAATGGAACAAAGAACACCGTTATCTGCTTTGGTGATCTGAGTCTAACTTCTCTCCTCAATTCTTCCTGTTTAAACACGTTCTTTAGTCATATATTACGGAGTCTGGGGTCATACTCCACTGGACTAAAAAGCATCTATCACGTCACATAGTTTTCCCACAGACTTGGAAGTCTCAGATACTGATAGTAAAAGGAAAATTGGATCAGGAACAAAGGCACAATGCTAACTAGACATGGTCAACATCACATCATCTGGTTTTGGTAACCAGCATTTAGAAAGCTGCTATTATTATTGGTTTTGCAAAAATGCTTGAACTTCATGCCACTTGCATTTCGTGAAAGCCCAGGGAAGTTAACATTCCCTCCCATCAGCACTGGCATCAGACTGATGTGGGTCTGAGTATTAATGGTATGATACATAAACCTGACCGAACCTGGCAGGCGGTAGACTTCTTCTAATGTTATTGCTATCATGGAGGAATAACATAAATTGTAAATGGCGCTTACAAGGCTACTAAGCTACTTCTCTCCCACTTTTGGGCAAATCTGACCACGCTGCCATCTTCCTTATTCCGGAATATAAACATGAGGGAGGTCAGGCGATGGACCACTCAATCAAAAGCGTTGACTGGGATATGTTCAGCTCCGCTATGTTCCAACAACGTCAGTGTGTTTACAGAAGTGATGACGAGCTTCATTGCAGTGGTGGTGGGCGATATTGTATCCACGGTAACTATTAGGTGTTTTCCTAATCAGAAGCTGTGGGTTTATAAGTCCTTCAGGGATGCTTTGAATGCATGGGTATATGGACGAGTGCAAAGCAGCGTCTTATCAGGTAAGAGGAGCTGTGAAAGATGTGAAGCAGTTGGTATGGGGACAAAGTGGAGGCTCAGTTCCAGTTATCTGACACCTTACGCGTGTGGCAGGGATTATGGACTATTATGGTTTACAGAGGCAGACCTATCACCTCAGTGAATGTTGGCACTTCTCTGGCGGTGGAATTGAACTCTTCGTGCGCTTTGAGGCTAACAGCGCTAGCACTAGCCCACAGGCTGCCGCTAGAGATGAGCGTACACTCACCATCCCAGAGCATGACGTGAGGAGGGCTCTGAAGCGGGTGAACGTCAGGAAGGTGGTGGGTTTGGAAGGCATCCCTGGACGAGTACTAAAGACCTGCATGAATACAGTGGCCTACCAGCCCCTGTATTCGCCACAATATTCAACCTCTCCCTGGCCCAGTCCATAGCCCCCACATGTTTCAAGAGGTCCACTATTGTTCCTGTACCGAAGAAAACCAACCCAACCAACCTCAGTGACCACAGTCCTGTGGCGCTCACTTTTGTGGTCATGAAGTATTTTGAGAGGATTATTAAGGACTATATCTGCTCCTCTCTCCCAAGTGCTTTGGACCCCCTAAAGTTTGCACGCCCCAGCCAACCCACAGATGATCTATGACAGCATGTCACTGCTAAAATCCATGAGTGCAAATGAGATGCACACGCGCGGATGTAGAGGAGCCGCGTGCACAACTCCCAGCCTTGCACGCATATAATTTTTGCGAGCGCTTTCACAGCACTCATGCACAGAATATCTCTGCAAACTTTTGCATTCATTCTGAAACAAATATAAGCTATTGCCTACCTTACCACAACTATACAGAAAAGCCAATAAACTCATTTTCCTAGCTGTTTTTAGTTTTGTCATTTGTGGTGGTGTTACAAATGATACTGACAATGCCTTTATACCTGTTGTAATGGCCTTTACTCAGCCACTGTGTTATCGCTCCCTGTGTGTGGCCTAAGAACCTATTGATAGGGGCAAGTTTATGTATCTGTGTGTACTCTGTCGCTCTCTCACACACACACACACACACACACACACACACAGAGGACCAATTTGAGTTTTGAGACGTGTGACGAAGAACAGGATTAGGAACGATTATATTAGAGGGACAGCTCAGGTTGGACAGTTTGGAGACAAAGCAAGAGAGGCAAGGTTGAGATGGCTTGGACATGTGTGGAAGAGAGATGCTGGGTATATTGGGAGAAGGATATATTGGGAGAAGGATGCTGAATATGGAGCTGCCAGGGAAGAGGAAAAGAGGAAGGCCAAAGAGGAGGTTTATGGATGTGGTGAGGGAGGACATGCAGGTGACTGGTGTGACAGAGGAAGATGCAGAGGACAGGAAGAAATGGAAACAGGTGATCCACTGTGGCGACCCGTAACGAGGGATAGCTGAAAGTAGTATTAGAGAGAGAGAGAGAGAGAGAGTGTGTGTCTGTGTGTGTTACTGCTCCGTGGATTGTCACCTTGTCATGGTGGAGAAACTTGTGTGGTCCTGAGATCCCAAGAGCAGTGCTGTCTGGAGCTATGCTCCTGGTAGGGTCATCCATGGTGGGAAGGTCAAGGGGTGGGTCCCTGACAAAGAGCAATCCAACCAAGACCTGAACAGTGGAACAGGTGGAGGATAATGGTTGACTTTAGGGAAGCATCATGACAGCTGGGAAGGCGGATGAAGGCTGCAGCAGAAATAGGCCCCAGTCCTCTTGGACTCCATGCCACTGGATCCTGACCCAGATCTGTCAAGGACCGTTTGGTGGCTGTCTGTGCACCAGTCTCCCCACGTTAAACAAAGTCACCCACAGGTGTCCTCCATAAAGGAGAGGACAGTCATACTTGCTTTGAGTGACCAATGATGATGTATGTGAGAGGGTGTCTGTCTTTGTGAGGAGCAATTTGAGTTTTAGATCTGTTTTTTTATTGTGTGTGTGTTTGTGGGTGGGTGAGGGGGGGGGGTTCTATCTTTGTGACCCCTATGTCAAGTCAAGTCAGAGTTCATTTAAAGTGCATTATCACACCAAGGTGTTCCAACACACTTTGCAACAAAAACAGCATTAATTCGAGAATCAACATACTTTACAGTAAAAACGTAAATGAAATCCCTCCCAAACCCGCCGAAAGTTTGTATACTTTAATTTTTTAACACTACTTTTATATCTTTCAGGGCCAAAGAGTTAAATCTTGAACATGAACCAAACACCCCCCCCCCCAAAAAAAACAAAAAACAACTATAGTATCTAAGTACAAAGAAAAAAGTCAGTGCTTTATCAAATTAATGTCAAAAATAAAAGAAACAAAAGACAGGTCAGACAAACACATTCAAGTACATACCTGAATGAGTAAATATTTGCATTTTTCCAGTGAATTTGAAAATGAACCAAATATTTTTGTAATAACTCATATCTGTGGAAAAAGATCATACAATTAGAATACTGAAAACAGATGAACATTTCCATGAGGTAAGCCTGTGCTTGTTGAAATAATATTTCTGTTTTATCTCACTATATTCAATATATTTGTCTACACTGAAATTTTACTAGAATAAACGATATAAAACTAACTAGAGGCTCTAAGTTAAAACAAATTGCCTGTATTCTATCAAGTTAATATCAGTGATGGAAGAAACAAAAGACAGAGCTCAGACAAACACATTAAGACTTTTGCATACATTCAAGTCAAGTCTATTTTTTAGCGCCAGGTCAAAACAGAAGTTATCTCGGGGCACTTTTCATATAGCACTGTAACTGTCCAAGATGGCGAACCTGCTTGCGCATGCGCAACTCATATCCATGGTTGACTCAGATCGTGTAGTGACAGGGTACAGTGTTTCTTCATCCTTTCTTGTTTACTTGTGCTGATACAAAGATGCCGGCCAAACATAAAATACGAGGACTGGAACAATTATATTTAGGGATACAATGGTGACGGGGTCTGCCCACTTACTGCCAAAAAGAAAACTCATTCGTAAGCGAGCAGGTGAAAGTTTTGCAGTGATAGTACGTGTTTTTATTTTATTTTTTTTCACCCTTTTTCTCCCCAATTGTATCTGGCCAATTACCCTGCTCTTTTTGAGCCATCCCAGTTGCTGCTCCACCCCCTCTCTGCCGGTCCGGGGGGGGGGCACCCCGACCGACGGGAGGAGGCACTAGTGCAGCGACCAGGACAAATACCCACATCTGACTTCCCACCTGCAGACACGGCCAATTGTGTCTGTAGGGTCGCCCGACCAAGCCGGAGGTAACACGGGGATTCGACCCAGCGATCCCGTGTTAGTAGGTAACGGAATACATGTGGACTTGGGGATAACAGTCATGCGCTTCTTCGGATTCTGTGCACGCTCAAAGTGTGGTTTTCTCCTCGCACACTACAAAATTGCGAGTGCTGTGAAAGCGCTCGCAAAAATAATATGTGTGTGCGGCTGTTTGAGTCATGTGTATGGATCTCGTTTACACTCATGGACTTTGGCAGTAATATGGCCTCTTAGAATTTGGCCTGAACTTGTGCATCTGGGTCCTTGGCTTTCTTTCTGACTGGCAGACCACAGTTGTTTAGGGTGGGTTGCTACACATATACCTCTCTCACCCTCAACACAAGAACCCCCCAAGGTTGTGTCCTGAGTCCTCTGCTGTTTTCTCTGCACACACATGACTGTGTGGCCAGGAACAGGTCCAACACCATCGTTAAGTTTGTGATGACACAGTAGTGGTGGGCCTGAGCGCCAGCAATGATGAGACTGCCTACCTGAAAGAGGTGGAGGATCTGTCATTGTGGTGCCAGGCCAAAGGCCTCTCCCTGTCGTGATCTACCGAATTGACCCAGACACAGACTGAAGGTACAAGAATGAGATGGGTTTATTAGAGCAAGGGGAAGTGTGGAGTTGGGGGGGGGGGGGTTGGAGTTCTGTCGAGCAAGCAGGGAGGCAGGCAGGCCGGCTGATGTGGAAAGGGAGAGTGTGGAGTGGAGGTTTGAAGTGCTGTTGAACAAGTAGGGAGGCGGGCAGGTAAGTGGGTGAGAGGCGATTTTGGGCGCAGAGGAGGAGACAGTGGCTAGCAAGGCATGATAAGGCAAGGTAAACAGTTAAGACATGAGAAATAGTCTCTGAATAAACAGAGAGGCCTGAAGCGTTTCACCACCAGCTGTAGCTGGGACAGCGATCTGGTGATGAATGGGTGAAGAGCCAGGGTAGATATGCTGCAGGGGTTGATGAGCTTGATGGAAGACAGGTGTGGATGAGCAGGGGGGTAAGACAGGGAAGGAGCGTCATGCCCATGCCAAGCAGGAATACAGGGAGACATAGGGAAAGCTGGGTGGCATGAAACCAGTAGCCATGACACTCCGTGAACATTAGCAAAACCAAGGAGCTTCAAAATCAGAATCACCTTTGTTGGCAAAGTGTGCCAATGCACATGAGGAATTTGACTCTGGCTCGCAGCAGGTTCTAGCACTTTCATACATCACTCACACAAAAAAACAAAAATAGAACAAAGCAAAAACAAAAAAGGCAGAAGAAATAAATGGAACAACTAACAGGACATTGGAGGCAAGCATGTATGCACAACAGGTATGTCACTACTATACAGGGTTTTGTTATGGCTGAATAATCAACAACCTATGTCCATATATTATATCATATTGCTTATATACTATGTTGCCCATACACTATACCATATACCAATACCACAACTCCATAACCCATCGTGCCCTTAAACAATGCAATATAGTGTACACTATATTATATACCAAAAGTGTACACTATATATTCACCTACCATCCTCCTCACAACTACATACTATATTATATACCTGTTACAATAACAGCAATAATTTGTAACCAGTATACAGCAGTTGTATGTGTATTTACAACTGTACATTTGTATTGTACAAACATTTGTATTGCACATATAGTTTAAAGCAGTAGTGCATATCGTAGATATGTAGGCGAGACATCTTGACCAAAGGGGGGCTATTTACAAAGTGTCACATTTACATAAGTGTCTCTTCTTGCACTATGCTGTTAATTATTCATGAGAACTGATTTTGGTGCACATTGCTCTGTAGCACTTGTCAGGGGGTAGGAGTTCAAACAGATTGTGTCCTGGGTGTGGGGGGTCTGCTGAATCTGCCCACCCGTTTCTGGGCTCTAGAGGTATACTAGTCCTGCAGGGTGGGCAGGCGAGTGCCAATGATTTTTTTCTACTGCCCTTACTGTTCGTTGCAGTCTGTTCCTATCCCGTTTTGTTGCTGCTCCGAACCAGACTGTGATGAGGTGCACAGGACAGATTCAGTGACTGCAGTGTAGAACTGGCTCAACAGCTCCTATGGCAGACCAAATTTCCTCTATTGCAGCAAAAAGAATATCCTCTGCTGGGCCTTTTTGAGGATGGCATTGATTTTGGTCTCCTACTTCAGATCTTTGGAAATGATAGTTCCCAGAAATTTGAAGGTCTCCACGGTTTACACAGGGCTGTTCGATAGTGTGAGGGGGAGCAAAGCTGAGGGGTGTCTCCTAAAGTCCACTGTCATCTCCACAGTCTTGAGCATGTTCAGCTCCAGGTTGTTCTGACTGCACCAGCCTCTCAACCTCCCGCCAATATGCAGACATGTTGCCATCCTGGATGAGTCCGGTGACTGTAGTGTCATCTGCAAACTTCAGTACTTTAACGGCTGAGGCTTTGGAGGTGCAGTCGTTGGTGTAGAAGGAGAAGAGCAGTGGGGAGAGGACATATCCCAGGGGAGCACCAGTACTAACTGTCCATATACCAGAAGTGACATCCCCAGCCTCTCCTGCTGTTTCCTGTCTGTCAGGAAGCTGGTGATCTACTTACAGATGACGGGGGATACAGTGAGCTGGGAGAGTTTGGAGAGGATTTCTGGAATGATGGTGTTGAACACTGAGCTGAAGTCCACAAACAAGGATCCTTGCATATATCACTGGACAGTCAAGGTGTTGCAGGATGTAGTGCAGTGCCATATTGACTGCATCATCCACTGACCTGTGTGCCCAGTAGGCAAACTGTAAGGGGTCCAGAAGGTGTCCTGTGACATTCTTCAGGTGGGCCAACACCAGTCATTCAAAAGACTTCATGACCACAGACATCAGAGCGACAGGCCTGTCTGTAGTCATTCAGTCCTGTGATGGAGGGTTTCTTTGGGACTGGGATGGTGGTTGAGTATTTGAAGCAGGAGGGGACTTCACACAAATGAATGAATGAATGCCTTTATTTGTCATTGCACAGCTTTACAACAAAATTAAGTTCAACTCCCCAGTGGTATAAACAAGATAAAAAATAATAATGATTAAAAAAAAATAAAATATATGCAAATAGACAAAATACAAATAGACACACATATGCTGCACAATCAACATATAAGGTTATGTGTGCATAAGTGTAAAACAAAGTGTAATATCTATTACATTAGATAAATAGTCTGTGTATTGCACTAACCCGAGTCAGCATGTTTTATTGCACATGCCAAAATGTACAGGTGTTGTTGCACAGTTTGAGGATATTATTGCTACCTTAGTTAACAGAGTTCAGCCCTTTAATGGCACTGGGGTAGAAACTGTTCAAAAGTCTGGAAGTACGGGTCTTGAAAGACCTATAGCGCCTCCCAGAGGGCAGCAGAGTGAAAAGGTGGTTGCCTGGGTAAGAAATGAGTCCTTGATTATGTTTGTGGTCTGATGTAGGCAGCTGGATCTGTATATGTCCTCAAGTGAAGGTAGCTGTGTGCCAATGATTTTCTGTGCTGACTTAATCCCTGTCTGCAGAGCTTTCTTATCAGCCACAGTACAACTGGCATACCACACTAAGGTGCCATAAGTGAGTATGCTTTCTATGGAGCAGCAATAGAATGACACCAGCAGCAGCTGGGACACATTAGCTCTCCTTAGTGTCCTTAGAAAGTAAAGCCGCTGCTGTGCCTTCTTCACTAGGGAAGTTGTATCGACAGTCCATGTGAGGTCCTGGGAGATGTGTGTGCCAAGGAATTTGAAGCTGGTCACCCTCTCCACCATGTCTCCTCCAATGTATAAGGGAGCAGGTTCCTCTTTCTGTTTCCAAAAGTTGATGATGATCTCCTTTGTTTTGGAGGTGTTGAGTGCCAAGTTGTTACTTGAGCACCATAGTGACAGTTTGCGGACCTCATCCCTGTAGGCAGACTCATTGCCATTCTGTATTCGTCCCACCACAGTAATGTCATCTGCAAATTTTATTATGGTGGATTGATGTGCAGTCAAGTGTGTAAAGTAAGTAGAGAAGATGACTTAGCACGTAGTCCTGTGGAGCTCCAGTGCTGAGTGTGAGGGTCAATGAGTGATGTGTCTTCAGCTTGACAGTCTTTGGACGATTTGTTAAAAAGTCTTTTATCCATCTGCATGTTGACTGGCTGACACCCAACTTGAGCAGCTTGATCACCATTATACTGGGGATTATTGTGTTGAATTCAGATCTAAAGCCTATAAACAACATCCTCACACATGTTCCCGGGTGCTCCAGATGTGTCAATGCAGTATGAAGAGCCGTGTTAATCATCCCCTGTTGACCTGTTGGCTCTGTAGGCCAATTGGTGTTGGTCCAGAGTTGGTGGGAGTGCAGATTTAATGTGTTTTAGGACCACCCTCTCAGAACACTTCATTACAGTGGAGGTGAGTGCCACAGGTCTGTAGTCATTAAGGCTGCTGATAGATGTTTTCTTAGGGACAGGTACAATAGTGGCAGTCTTAAAGCATTTGGGGACAGTACATAATGACAAGGAGAGGTTAAAGATGTTGCTGAAAACCTCCACCAGCTTATCCGCACAGTATCTGAGTGCCCTCTCTGGAATGCCATCTGGGCCGGCGGCCTTCCTGGGATTCACACTGTGGAGCAGTCGCCTGACATCATCTGTGCTCACATGAAGTGCCAGGCAGTTTGTGGTTGGTATCAGTGCAGTCTCAGTCTCTGCCTCATACACCTCATTAACCTCAGAATGGGCAAAGAAGTGGTTGAGTTCCTCAGATGTGAGTCGCTGCTGCTGCTGCTGGTTTGGTCTTTGCTGCCTTTGTAGTTTGTGATGTGCTGAATGCCTTGCCATACACGCTGGGGGTCCCCCTCGCTGAAGTGTCCTTCAATTTTCTGCTTGTAAGCTGCTTTTCCCTCCTTAATCGCTGTCTTCAGGTTGGACCTGGCAACACTGTATAATTCAGCATTGCCAGACCTGTAGGCTGTGTCGCGGTCCCTCAGCAGCAGCTTAACATTCCTTCTCATCCATGGTTTACTATTTGGAAACCATCTGAGATGTTTTTCAACAGTCACAGTATCATTACAGTTTTGTATGTAAAACAGAACAGTGGATGTATGTCTCCTATGTCTTGTTGTGCAAATAAGCCCCAGTGAGTACGCTCAAAGCAGTCCGGAAGTTCAGTGGAGGCCCCCTCGGGCCAAGACTTTATGGTTTTCACTGAAGGCCTTTTTTTTGCTGATGAGAGGTCTGTATGCTGGAGTGAGAAAGAGATAGCTGGTTGGACTGGCCTAAGTGGGGGAATGTGGAGACCTTGTATCCTTTGGTCCTATGCATTTTGACCTCTCGTAGGATATGTCACATGTTAGTAAAATTTAGGAAGGACAGTTTTCAGACTACCTTGGTTAAAGTCTCCAGCCACAACAACAAAAGGCCATCAGGATGAGCAGTCTGAAGTTTATTAATGGCTGTTAGCAGTATGTCCAAAGCTGTCTTGATGTTAGCGCTTGGTGGGATGTACACAGCCATAACAACTACAACAGTGAACTCCCGTGGCAGATAAAAGGGTTGGCATCTTAATGTCATGTTCTCGAAGTCTGGCAAACAGTGTCTGTCAATGACGGTAGCATTTGTACACCACTTATTAGAGTAGATGCACAGTCCTCCCCCTCTGCTCTTACCGGAGTCTCTGTTCCTGTCGGCCCGGTGCGCTGTGCGGCCTGCTAGCAAAATAGCTTCGTCAGGGATCCCTGTATGAAGCCAAGTCTCGGATATTACCATGATTGAGCAGTCTTTCACAGATTTTTGTGCCACGATGATCAGTTCCAGTTCTTCTATTTTGTTAGTGAGCTATCTGGCGTTTGTGGAAAAAAAAGAATGCTGGGCAGGGCGGGCTTGTGGGGAGCTGTCTTTATAGCCTGGTTTGTATCCCAGCCCGGCAACCCTGCTTCTGCCGCCTTTCCCTACACCGCCTCCTGCGTCTCCCATCCGATATGGTAATCCACCGAGATCCAGCTGGATGAGCGATCTCCTTCGGGATGTGTTCATTGTGATAGTTCCTGCTGAAGACCAGTTCCTCACACGATGACCCAATCTTTAAAAGGACTTCCCGGTTATATATCAGTTATATATCTATATCCATCTATCTATATCTATATATATATACATATGTGTGTCAACAGACAATCAGACGAAACAAACAAAGCGAAAATGCACCACATCAGGGAGAGCAAAGCTGCTGCGTACGTGCACGCCACCATTCACCAGGGATCTGTTGAAGATCTGGGTGAAAGATTGGAGCCAGTTGGTCAACACAGGCTTTAAGACAGAATTGGGGAACACTGTCTGGACCCGGTGCTTTCCTGGTCTTCTGTCTCTGGAAAAGCCGGCTCACATCCTTTACATGTAACTTGAGTGCAGCCTGAGTATCGGGGGGAGGGTAGGGGGGTTGCCAGAGGTGTGATGAGGGCTGTTGTTGATAGGCTGAAGTAGGTGAGGGGTGTGAATTTTTCCCTCTCAAACCTGCAATAGAAGACATTCAGGTCGTCAGTCAGGTCTTTGTTTGCCTCAGCATGGGAGGATGGTCTTCTGTAGTTTGTGATGTCTTGCAGGTCCACACTGACACAGGTTTGCTGACTGAAAATCGGTTTTTCAGCTTTTCAGTGTTGTTTTCTTTTTAAATTATTGTGGACTTCAGAAAGACACAGTGGAGGACCTACAGCCCTCTCTCATTCAATGGGGTCCAGGTAGAGAGGGTGAGCAGCTTCAGGTACCTTGGTGTTAATATCACTGAGGACCTAGCATGGACAGTACACACAGGCACTTTGGGGAAAAAGGCGAGGCAGCATATTATCACCTCAGGCAACTGAAGAAGTGTTAGCGTCTCCCCATGGATCCAGAAAACCATTCACTCTGTTGCCATTGAGAGCATCCTGGCAGGGTGCATCACTGCCTGGTATGGGAACTGTACCTCTCAAGACCAAAAATCCCTGCAGAAAGTGGTAGGATCCGCTGAGCATACCACCGGGACTACACTCACCCCCCTACAGGACTTTCTCACAGGCAGTGCAGGAACAGGGCTAGAAGGATTATTATGGATCCCCATCATCCCAATAATGGACTGTTTCAGCTGCTGCATTCAGGCAGATGCCACCGCAGCCACAAGGCCAGCACAGAGAGAGACAGAAGGAGTTTCTTTCCCCAAGTCATAAGAGCACTAAACACCAAATAACATGAATATCTGACACTGTGAATACTGTATATACATACTAATACCTGTTGCTACTCACAGAAAATCAAAGAAAGAAAGTTGAATCAGTTCATCTGGACATGTTCATTGAGAGAAATGTTTCATCACTAATCTAAGTGACCTCTTCAGTCTCAACTGACTGCAGGTATCCCCACCCTTATAAACAATACAGCGGCATAACGACTGAAAATGATCGGTTTCATATGCAAATTGCCATGACTATTAATTAGAGATTCAATGGCAATGTGCACTATTCACAGAGGATTTGGGAATGGTTGCAATCACAGCGTTGTGAGATGGCGACAGATGTACTCTTAGCCCCCCCTCCCCCTCCCCCGGTTCAGGGATGGTCATTACCTCTTCACATAGATGGTCTCTTTGACTCCCCTTTCAAACCAGCATTCCTCCCTATCAAGGATGTGCACATCCTCAGGGAGGGATAGGGATGAATGCTGCTGCTGTAATGCTAGCCACCTGCATATCCTCGCTCACCACATCTATAAACCTCTTTGGCTTTCCTCTTATGCTCTTCCCTGGCAGCTCCATATTCAGCATCCTTATCCCAATATACCCAGCATCTCCAATCTTGCCTCTCTTGCTTTGTCTCCAAACCATCCAATCGAGCTGGTCTCACTACCATCTTGTTAACCTTCCCTTTCACTCTTGCTGGTACCCCTCTGTCACAAATCACTCCTAACACTCTTCTCCACCCTCTCCACCCTGCCTGCACACTCTTCTTCACCTCTCTTCCACACTCCCCATTACATTCTTAAAGCATACATCGCATCTTTAGTGCTTTAAACTCATATGCCTTCATCATTTCTACTCCTTGCGTCCTCAGCATTCTGCTGTCCCCCTCTCATTCATACATATATGTACTCCATCTTGTACCTACTGACTTTTATTCCTCTTCTCTCCAGTGCACACCCACCCCTCTCCAGGCTCTCCTCAACCTGCACCCTATTCTCGCTACAGATCACAATGTCATCCGCGAATATCATAGTCCATGGAGACTCCTGCCTGATCTCATCCGTCAACCTGTTCATCACCATTGTAAACAAGAAAGAGCTCAGAGCCAATCCTTGATGTAATCCCACCTCCACCTTGAACCCATCTGTCATTCCAACCGCACACCTCACCACTGTCACACTGCTCTCAAACATATCCTGCACCACTCCTACATACTTTTCTGCCACTCCCGACTTCCTCATATAGTACCACACCTCCTCTCTTGGCACCCTGTCATATGCTTTCTCTAAATCCACAAAGACACAATATAACTCCTTCTGACCTTCTCTATACTTTTCCATCAACATTCGTAAAGCAAACATCACATCTGTAGTGCTCTTGTGTAGCATGAAACCATACTGCTGCTCGCTAATCATCACCTCTCCTCTTAACCTAGCTTCTGTTACTCTTTCCCATATCTTCACGCTGTGGCTGATCAACTTTATACCTCTGTAGTTGCTACAGTTCTGCACATCACCCTTATTCTTGAAAATCAGTACCAGTATGCTTCATCTTCATCAGGCATCCTCTCACTTTCCAAGATTGTGTTAAACAATCTAGTTAAAATTCCACTGCCATCTCTCCTAAACACCTCCATGCCTCCACAGGTATGTCATCTAAACCAACCGCCTTTACACTCTTCATCATCTTCATAGCTGCCCTCACTTCCTCCTTGCTAATCCACCACACTTCCTAATTCACTATCCCCACATCATCTAACCTTTGCTCTCTCTCATTTTCTTCATTCATCAGCCCCTCAAAGTACTCCTTCCACCTTCTCAGCACACTCTCCTCGCTTGTCAGCACATTTCCATCTCTACCCTTGATCGCCCTAACCTGCTGCACATCCTTCCCAGCTCAGTCTCTTTGTCTAGCCAATCGATACAAGTCCTTTTCTCCTTCCTGTCTAATCTCTCATACAACTCACCATACACCTTTTCCTTTGCCTTCGCCACCTCCCTCTTTGCTTCATGCTGCATCTCCTTGTACTCCTGTCTACTTTCTTCATCTCTCTGACTATCCCACTTCTTTGCCAACCTCTTTCTCTGTATACTTTGCTGTACTTCCTCATTCCACCACCAAGTCTCCTTGTCTTCCTTCCTCTGTCCAGTTGACACACCCAGTACCTTCCTAGCTGTCTCCCTCACTATTTCTGCAGTGGTTGCCCAGCCATCCGACAGCTCTTCACTACCACCCAGTGTCTGTCTTAACTCCTCCCTGAACTCCACACAACAGTCTTCCTTCTTCAACTTCCACTATTTGATCCTTGGCTCTGCCTTCACTCTCTTCCTCTTCTTGGTCTCCAAAGTCATCCTACACGTCACCATCCGATGCTGCTTAGCTATGAACTCCCCTGTCACCACCTTGCAGTCTCCGATCCCTTTCAGATTGCGCCTCCTGCACAAGATATAGTCCACCTATGTGCGCTTTACTCCACTTTTATACATCACCTTGTGTTCCTCCCTCTTCTCGAAATATGTATTCACCACAGTTATTTCCATACTTTTTGCAAAATCCCCACCACCGTCTGTCCTTCCATATTCCTCTCCTTGACATCATACCTACCCATACCCTCCTCATCACCTCTGTTCCCTTCACCAACATGTCCATTGAAGTCCACTCCAGTCACCACTCTCTCCTCCTTGGGTACCCTCTCCACCACTTCATCCAACTCACTCCAGAATTCTTCTTCCTCTTCCATCTCACACCCAACTTGCAGGGCAAATGCGCTGATAACATTTATCAACACACCTTCAACTTCCAGCTTCATACTCCTCACTCTGTCTGACACTGTTCACCTCCAACACACTCTTGACATACTCTGCCTTCAGATTTACCCCTACCCCATTTCTCCTCTCATTTGAACAATGGCAGAAGAGTTTGAACCCACCTCTGATGCTCCTGGCCTTACTGCCCTTCCGCTTGGTCTCTTGCACACACAGTATACCTACCTTCCTTCTCTCCATCATATCAGCCAGCTCTCTCCCTTTACCAGTCATAGTGCCAACATTCAAAGTTCTAACTCTCACCTCCACACTCCTACCCTTCCCCCTCTCCTGGTGCCTCTGGACATGCCTTCCCCCTCTTCTCATTCGCCCAACAGTAGCACAGTTTCCATCGGTATCATACTGGCCAACAGTACCCGTGGCGGTCGTTGGTAACCTGGGCCTCAGCCAATCTGTTATGGAAATCTGATGATCTGCATATTTGATTTGGAAAAGGTTTTACACCGACTGGCCTTCCTGACACAACCCTCCCCATTTATCCGGGCTTGGGACCAGCCACTAAGAATGCACTGGCTTGTGCATCCTCAGTGGCTGGGTCAATAATATAATAATGATAATAATACATTTTATTTGTATTATTATCATAATATAACGATGAGAATACATTTTATTTGTATGGTGCTTTTCAAGGTACACAAAGATGCTCTACACAAGATAAAATAAACATAAAAGCAACACACTAAAAACATTTAACACACAACAATAATAATACATTAAAAGCAATTGTAAAAAGGTGAGTTTTGATTAATAATTTGAACATGGACAGATTGGTGCAGTCTCTGATGTGTTTGGGAAGAGACTTACAGAGGGAGGGGGGAGATATCGCATCCATTCAGGGTGTGGATAGAAGATTAGCTATCGTCAGCTACAGTGTGCTAGAAAGTATTTCTTATTACCACATGTAAATGGCTTACTATCTATTCAACCGTGCATCAGTGAAGGGCTCATAAGGCTGAAAATAGCACCGACTGGTTGCCTATAGAAAAAGGCAAGTGTAGTTACCCTCCTCTAAGTTGTGGTTTAAGGATCAGAATCAGAACACTTTATTTATCCCCGAGGGGAAATGGAGTAATGTCTAGACTTGATTTCTTAATTGACTTTTACACTTTGCCTGGCCTCTGAATGTAATTTTACCATCTGTTGAGTGAAGTGGACTAGAAACCAGACCTAAATGCTCTGCTCAGGCCTTCAGTAGGCAACAGATTGGCTAAACGTCACCAGAAATGAACATAGAAATACCCTGTAAATGTCTAGACATTTAGTGAGCACAATAGAGTATGAATTCGTTGGTGGGATAGGATTAGTGATCATAATAAGATATAATGTCTTTATAAATGGCTTTGTATTTACATCTACATTGTAAATATCTACCTCTTCATTTATCAAGTTCAGATGTTGTGCAGAAACTAAAACAAGTCCAGACCTAATGTGCAATGGTTAGTCCTCAGCAACGGGGTCTGACAGCAGTGTGGAAATAGGGAAGCTTGCTAGTAAGTCATTAGATCACAGAAAAAAGAAATAAACAGACTGTGTTTTCTAAACTCAACCTATAAAATACAAAGAGAAAATAAATGCAGTTGTTAAAAGACCAACATGATTAATGAGCGCTGCCATAGTTGGTTTTGCTGCAGTGCAGTGAATTCAGCGAGTGCATAAGTGACTTCATATCAGACTGTAAGGACTCAAGAGGAGGTTGTTACACATTTCATAGAAAAAACAATAAATGCTTTTGTTACGTTGCATATATGATTAATGGGAGCTCCCATGTTACCTACCTTTCGCTGCGAACCCTAACCCTAACCCTATTGATCTAATAATGGCCAGTGGGCTCTCTATGAAATGTTGCTTTTCAAAGGGTTTTTTGCAGCAGTTTTCAGAAGTAATTTTTCAATAAATATGACAAGTGTTTCTAAAACTAGTGTTAAATGACCTCAGCGGCAAGGACCACATATATAACACTTGAGTGTTTTGGTTTTGGGTTTTTTTTGTGCAAGCCATCAGTTGATAGTCTACTCCACAGTAGCTGGTCCGCTTTCCATGCTATGATGTGAAGGCTTATGTAGCCCTCATATTCCACTTATTCATGCAAAACAATCCTTCCTTGGAGTCAAAGGCTAGATAGTTATGGATGGAAAGTGTATCATGGGCAGAAATGAGTGAGCAATGGTTTATTTTAGCGTTGTCTGCTACTAACTTTATGATGTTCATACTCAGCAAATGTTGACTGGCGTCACAACCTCATCCAGAAAGAAAAATAATAAAATGAAAAGATAGACATTTTTTACTACTCCTCCTGAGTGAAAACGCCGAGGAGCTCCGCTGCATTTAATGTGCACTGTATCATTTGTCAATATAAAGTTAGAGAGTCTACTGATGTGGTTGAACGGCACAACTTCTCAAGTTGAGAAATAAATGTAGGAAGTCTTTATTAATCCCTATGAGGAAATTCTTCATCTGCATTTGACCCATTCTGCTACAGGTGCTATGAACACTCAGGTGACAGTCATTACAGGATTTTAGACATTCATGAAATAAAAGTATGGTGTGTGCTATACCATTCTAAAGCACAAACACAATTCACCCAACTGCGGCGCACTAACAAAGACACTGTGCTTGTTCGTCTGACTGAAGTCCAGGATGAAGTTGGCCAGGACTCTCAAAAGTGAACTGTGACCAAAGCTATAAATAGAAGTGCCTATGTTGGCCCTCTGCTGTCTTTTTAAATGAACCATAAAACTGCTCTTTCCATAGTGACAATCTCCAAAACATAAGCCCTGTTGCCACTCGGCCTTGCTACCTGTAGAGGAAAGTTGCAGAGGTTTTCCGGAATGTGTGACTCATAATATCCATGGCTGTGATGCCTTCATGCACACACTTTGCTCAACCAATAGACCATTTGCTTCCCCGTTTTGTATGTTTTTGGGTAACCTACATTTTGTACCTTTGAAATGGCAGTTCGTGATTTTTTGTTTTTGTTTTTTGGTATTTGAAGACATCTTTAGTCTTCTGCATGTAATATATATCTATATATATATATATGTGTGTGTGTGTGTGTATATATATATATATATATACACTACCGTTCAAAAGTTTGGGATCACCCAAACAATTTTGTGTTTTCCATGAAAAGTCACACTTATTCACCACCATATGTTGTGAAATGAATAGAAAATAGAGTCAAGACATTGACAAGGTTAGAAATAATGATTTGTATTTGAAATAAGATTTTTTTTACATCAAACTTTGCTTTCGTCAAAGAATCCTCCATTTGCAGCAATTACAGCATTGCAGACCTTTGGCATTCTAGCTGTTAATTTGTTGAGGTAATCTGGAGAAATTGCACCCCACGCTTCCAGAAGCAGCTCCCACAAGTTGGATTGGTTGGATGGGCACTTCTTTGAGCAGATTGAGTTTCTGGAGCATCACATTTGTGGGGTCAATTCAACGCTCAAAATGGCCAGAAAAAGAGAACTTTCATCTGAAACTCGACAGTCTATTCTTGTTCTTAGAAATGAAGGCTATTCCATGCGAGAAATTGCTAAGAAATTGAAGATTTCCTACACCGGTGTGTACTACTCCCTTCAGAGGACAGCACAAACAGGCTCTAACAGGTACTATTTAATGAAGATGCCAGTTGGGGACCTGTGAGGCGTCTGTTTCTCAAACTAGAGACTCTAATGTACTTATCTTCTTGCTCAGTTGTGCAACGCGGCCTCCCACTTCTTTTTCTACTCTGGTTAGAGCCTGTTTGTGCTGTCCTCTGAAGGGAGTAGTACACACCGGTGTAGGAAATCTTCAATTTCTTAGCAATTTCTCGCATGGAATAGCCTTCATTTCTAAGAACAAGAATAGACTGTCGAGTTTCAGATGAAAGTTCTCTTTTTCTGGCCATTTTGAGCGTTTAATTGACCCCACAAATGTGATGCTCCAGAAACTCAATCTGCTCAAAGAAGTGCCCATCCAACCAATCCAACTTGTGGGAGCTGCTTCTGGAAGCGTGGGGTGCAATTTCTCCAGATTACCTCAACAAATTAACAGCTAGAATGCCAAAGGTCTGCAATGCTGTAATTGCTGCAAATGGAGGATTCTTTGACGAAAGCAAAGTTTGATGTAAAAAAATCTTATTTCAAATACAAATCATTATTTCTAACCTTGTCAATGTCTTGACTCTATTTTCTATTCATTTCACAACATATGGTGGTGAATAAGTGTGACTTTTCATGGAAAACACAAAATTGTTTGGGTGATCCCAAACTTTTGAACGGTAGTGTATATATATATTTCAAGACTATTATTGTAGCCTATGCTTCATAAACATATTTATTGGTTATGTGATTTGATAAATGAATCATCATCATCATCATCATCATCATCATCATCAGCGGTCACTCGGGGTCGAGTATGACTGTCTTCCTTCTAGTAGGGCCTTGTGGGTATTGCCTGTGTGTGACAGCTTTTTACATGAAGTGGCTGATGCGCCTGCAGCCACTCCACGGTCCTTGGCAGGGGGTGGCCAAAGTCCAATGGCATGGAGAACCAAGACGATTGGGGACCCACCCTCAGTTGCAGCCTTCCTCCACCTTCACTGGCATTGTCTTCCGCCGTTGAGGTCTTTGTCGGATCGCGCTACATCTGGAACCTACCCCTTGACCTATCCGCCTTGGGTGACTCTACCAGGAGCCAAGCTCCGGACGGCAGAGCTCTTGGGATCATTAGTACATGCAAGCTTCTCCACCACGGCAAGGTAGCGACCCAGGAGAACTGATAAATGAATATGAAAATTACAACTTGACAGAAACATCTAGAGCTCACTGTGCACAGTGCCACAGGAAATGTAGAAACACTTACGTAAATACTGCTGCTGTTTCATCATGATGTAAAGGATACGTTTGACTTCTTGGGGTTCCATTTGCATTCATTAACATTTGAACAAACATAATAATTATGCAATAACAAGATTCTCAAAACTAAACCAGGCAAGATATGACAATAACATACATAGCTCTGACAGTTTTTATATATGGTGATTACTGGGTGGCACGGTGGCGCAGTGGTTAGCATGGTCACCTCACAGCAAGAAGGTCCTGGGTTCAAGCCCCTGGGTAGTCCAACCTTGGGGGTTGTCCTCTGTGTGGAGTTTGCATGTTCTCCCCGTGTCTGCGTGGGTTTCCTCTGGGGGCTCCGGTTTCCTCCCACAGTCCAAAGACATGCAGGTCAGGTGAATTGGCCATACTAAATTGTCCTTAGGTGTGTGTTTGTGTGTGTGTGTGTCTCGGCCGGCCTGGCGGCCTGTCCAGGGTGTCTCCCCGCCTGCTGGGATAAGCGCCAGCATCCCTGAGAGCAGGATAAGCGGTTTGGATAATGGATGGGTGGAATGGATGTTAGAGATAGCAAAATATATGTATTTGAACTATTTAGGTTTTCCAGTTTATCAGTTCTTAAGCCACAGAGAAAAACTAAACTTTACACTTCAATTTTGTTCAATACATTTATTTGAAAAAATAGCAAAGACCCTGTAGAATTACCAGTCAAAATTTATAAAAGCTTAGAAAAGATGATTGCAAGCTACATATAAGAAGCATTGAGCCATTTTAATGACTATACTTGCTATTTGAACTGAAAATATGTAGAAACTGTCATTCTACTGATAGAAATAAGAGTGAACTGGTTAGAGGCAAATGTTGTGTCAAGTGATTTGCTGGTGTTTTCCCTGATGTAAAGCAACCAGTTGATTTAGAAACTGAGCTGTGTGGTTAAGTAGTATTTAGTTTGCCTCAGTACCATCCCCTGGCTCTGGCCCACAGACATAATTTCTTTTTGTTTTGGCAAGAGATGTTATATATGACAGCCTACGCACCTCTTTCCTCTCACATAGCCATTTGTAGTTTGACTTATTTCATCCTTCTCTGAATTTGATAATGATTTCAAAACTCAATAATGGCCTTTCATAGTAATATCTGAAATTAGTCTCCAGTTGATCAAAACACAGATGTATTTATGCAGAGTGCATCATTTGAATGACCGCTCCAGTTCCTGCTGAAACAGCCGTTGAAGGTGACAGTATCAGGCATTATTGCGTGAAAGCTGGCGAGCGCCCTTGGACCAGCTCAAGGTGGAGAGGCTAACAGTGTGCATGACCATATCATTTCATTACTCCCGACAGTCACTTGCCGACTCATTTGAGCATCTCACAGCATGGTTGTAAACCCATCATTGTACTTTTTGATACCCTGTGTATCAGCCATTCAGTATCTAGCACAACTGGGAATATTTGCTCAAACAAATGCATAGATCTTATTAACGAGCTGCTCCGGCATCTGAATGGGGCAACACTTTGGATTGCTTGAGTAGGTTTGGAATAGGCTCCCAATTGATGATAGCCAGTGATACATCATCTTAAAGGGCTCTAGCGCTAAGCTAACTGTGTCATGAGTGGTGGCACCCTGTGTGGTGGTTCTCATGGGGTCCAAGAGTTGTGTTGGTGAATAAAGAGAGTTTGGTTTCCCACAGCCAGTGATGTAACAGCGCAATAACGCACTGTGTTCTGATGTGTCACAGTGGCATCTTTGTTTTTCTCTCACCTCTGATCAGGTTTGGGCTTGTGTATTTTTACAAGATAAATGGACACAGATTTTCCACTAAGATCTGTCAGCAGGGGATGAGTAAATGTCTGCCTGGGCCACATCCATCCCAGGAAGATTCCAGATTAGGGCAGTTGCCAGGAGGGTAATTCACAACACATGTGCTGGAAGAAGGAGGAAGCCTATGAGCTGGAAGGACAAGCACAAACTAATGTGGCTACTGCTTTTAATCCTGCTTTATTGGTGAAGATTCGGTTATTTAAAATGCCACCACAATTAAGGCATCCTGGTGGCATCCCACATGCAACAGCATGGGTCTAAATCTGACTAGCAACTCCAGTTACATATATACATATGATCCCATTTCTCTGTTGTCTTTGCCTTCACATTTCACTGTAGCTAATAAAACAGATATAAAGGAAAAATAATCATAAAAATGCTCCTACCAGTGACTTCAGTGTTTGCCTTTTAACCACTTGAAATCCTTATAAATTTGCAGTTTATCTGACCAATGAGCCAGTATTCCCATCTGTGACAGGCAACCTGCACTTAGCATCCTAAGATAAGTGAGCAGCAATGACATCATCTCCTCAATACTATCCACCATGATCGGAGCAGCTGGTGGTATTAGTGATATTCATCATGGACTGAAAAATATAGATAAATTACAGGGCATTGGAGGCAATCACAATTCCCTGTATTTGTCCTTAAATCGCCGATAATCCTCCAATATTAGCAGCGAGAGCAGCCCCAGCCAGAGCGGACAGTCTGAATTACTGCCTGTCTTGTTCAGGCTTACGAGCATGGTAATCTCTCCTTCAGGGTGGTCACACCACTGGGTCCATTCCAGCGTTCCTCATCCACAGCTTAGCAGAAGCCGCATGGCTACCCCAAAGAGTTGGACCATTGTCTGAGGAATGAAGTGATGGGAACCATTCGGGCCACAGGGCTGTTTGTTTTTGGACATTTGTCAAGTTTATGTGTCTTGTCTCAGTGCATGGTATCTCTTCTGTTAATCATTCACCAGGACATAAAACTTAAGTATGAACACACTTTAATTGCTTGGTTAAATCCACTGGTTCGCTGCATTGTACTTATTTTTTTATGCATTTTCTTTGAATGGTCAACAATTATTGTATTTATATTGGCCATCTTGTGTCATTGATATGATGCTGCAACACTAATTGGAACAAATACAGTTGAACCTTGTGAACAGTTGTGAATTTTAAGCCTACACTAACGTGTCGGACAGATTGGTATATGCTTATGTGACCTACCTTCTTGAAGGAAATAATTTTTCTAAGATTTCAAAAGTGTCCGTGTGGAAGAGAATATTGCTAATAATTCTAAAAATCCCGTGGTTTGATAGAATAATACCAACCTGGGGCTGTGCTCCCCTGTGGCAATGTCTGGAAGTGAATGCTTCATGTCAGTGATGTATGATACTGAAATTTTTGCAGATAATCGACCATTTCCACAGTCATTTTGACTGATACCGATGCTGATATCAATATTTTTTGCTACAGTGCAGTTCCACCGTTTGTCTTAGTTTCAACCAGTGGAGTTTGCCTATTTTTAGACATGGAAAAAACACTGCTTCATTCGTACCTGTTCCAATTTATTACTAAACACTAAATTGTTTCCAAGTGTCTGTGTTCACTGAAAGAAATTATTTCACCTTAAATGAAGAAAACAAGCAACATTAATTTTTGCGTATCTTCTAACATCGTTGCTCTTGCGTTTGTCGATCGAGGTCAAGTTTTGAAAGCTTCCCTGTAAAATACTGACTACTACGCTGCTGCCTTGACCGAAATTTTTTTTTTTTTTTTTTTGCAAATATCAAAAGGGCCTACATTTCTTTATAAGTGTAGCACAACCGGTCTTTTCCATTAACACTGGTCATCAACTCAACACAAAATTAATGCGTCATCATATCAGTGTGACATACTGCACATACTTTTGATATCTGTACCAATAACACATTTTTAAGCAATTATTGGCCGATATGCTGACTGATATATTGTGCACCACTACTTGAAGTGTGTTGTGGATGGATGCTATAACTATTTTTTACTGTCTCTGAGTGTTTACTTTTATTCCGCCCACTCTGCACTTATCTGCATTCCTGTCCATCCAGGAAGAGGGAGCCCTCACCTGATGCGCTTCCCGAGGTTACCCACATTTTTTATTCATCTGAATTAAGGGTCTAAAGATAAGGAGCGCTGTACATTTTCATTTAATGTATTTACTTCTTTTTGGAGAATATGTGAATGTAATGCAAATGCAAAATCCTTTGAGACCATAACTTTGATTTCATCCAAACCTTATTAAAACTCGAAGAATCGTTGAGGTTGCCCTCATTCGCAATAATGTTGAATTACAAGTAAATAAATAAATAATAAATAGATAAATAGGACAAACACAGATGGGAATAAAAAAATAATGAATTAAAATGGTTGCATATTATAGCAGGATAGTTTGTGATCACGGTCTTAAATTGACCATTGGTTGAGTAGAGTATTGATTTTTAGTGTGTGTTGAAGGTCATTCCAAGAATTTTGGGCACTAAAATAAATGTCTGACTTTCCCAATTCAGACCGTGCTCAGGGGACCTTAAATATAAGCCAGTCATTTGAGCGGGTTAGATAGGGCCCAAAGTTCCACTCCAGCATCATTGTGATGTAATGTGGTATCTTTCCAACAAGGGCTTTATAGATCAACAAATACCAATGTATATTATACCTCTCGGCTAGAGAAGACCAACCCACCTTATCATAGAGAATAGAATGGTGAGTACCGTAGCTATCACCAGTAATATGCATCTGAGAGCAGAATGATAGACCATGTCTAGGGGTTTAAGAGTGGAAGGAGCAGCATTTCTATAAATTACATGCCCATAATCCAAAACAGATAGGAAAACTGCTTCGACAAACCTTTTTCTACTAATCATAGGGGAGCTTGTTCCATTTCTGTAAAAGAAGCCAATTTTCTGATGCAGTTTGCTGACAAGATTGTCTCTATGGTATTTAAATGTTAATTTTTCCTCAAGCCAGATACCAAGACATATTCAGCATCTCTCTCTCAATGTTAGATTCATGCACAGTTGATATATGCATACCATTATAATCAATATCGCTGGCTCTAGTAAATAGCATAATTTTGTTTTATTTGCATTTAGTAGTAGTTTAAGATTAATAAGAGCTTCCTGTAGAACAGTAAAGGAAAGTTGCAGGTTCTCAGTGGCAGTGACATGCAATGAGGTCAGTAGCTTGGTAGGCAGTGGGCATTCACAAATCCAAATTACATCCTTTTTTGCTCTCTAATGTTTTATAACAATCGATCCTTCTTAATTTTTCCAACTGCCACAGAATTCAAGAATATTGTGCCCCCTGGCTGAACTACATTCCAAATGAAAACTTAAATAAAAATATTGTCAAAGTATATATGAAGTATTTTTTTTTCTTATTTTATATGGTTTTTGATAGCTGTGAAATGGCTAAGTAACACCATTGCCTCACATCATTACATTACACAGCATTACATCACTAAATCCCAAAAATGCCCCTTTAACTCCATTTTGGCAGACATACCGCAATACAACAGATAGCTGCTCTTTGTTGGTTGTGTCAGTGGTCTCATTGACTTGTACAGACATGAAAGGGGCTCCATTTACCTCATCTTGAATGTTCTGTTAAAGAGTGTCACTGCCAAGATAATGTCGTTTTGAATACGGTTTGATGTTCCAGAAAATACCGAGGAAACTTCCAATATGCATCGCCAGCCGCTGGTCTTTCTCCGCAATGGGGTTTAAGAGCTCCACATAGTTTCCCTGGTTTGATGAGCCGGTGCTTTCCTTGTTTCCCCTGAAGACTAATTCCTGTTTCCCTAAGTAGCAAGTAGCATATATCAAGTCCTTGAGAATCTCACAATTTTCCCTCATCTTCACGTTGTGTGTGGAGACTTGGTGTTTGTTAGCCTCGTTTAAAGCTGGGTTGATTGGAGTGCAGTTTCCAAAGGTTTTCAATGCTATTTGATGTTGAATGTGTGAATTGGACTGCTCGTGCTTGACTAGCACTGTAGGCAGGTTGTTCAGGTCACAGTAGCCAGAACCTGCCCATACATTGTCCTGCTCTCTGGAAAACAGCAAACAAGGGAAGCAGTACAGCCTGCTGGTGGTAGCAGTGGAACCGCATAGCCACTCTTTCCTTATGTACCACTCCGACTGGAATGATTGGATGATTTTCTGCCCTTTACACTGGTGGAGGTCAGGGAGAGCTGGTGTAAGCCTGCCTTGCTTGATGACAAGTAGTGTTTACTGGTAATCCAGTTTATTAAAACTCTGAAGACGTACAATGGTCAACATTACTGATTGTGCTCTGAACTGTAGCTAAGCTGCTCAAATTCAAATGAGCTAGCTTGCTTTGTTGATAGCACAAATATCTATGACATTGTAGCAATTTAGCACCTTGATGGCTCTGATTGGCTCACACTCCTGCCAGAAGCAGTGCCTTTCCTCGTCTGTTGATTTCACCTTAAGCTACCCAATATGCATGTACAAACCCCCGAAATTCACAACGTTAAAGGCAATCCTGAAAAAAGCAGAGCCTACCCTTTCCATTGAAGAAGTAGGTGAGCTTGTGCACTATATGGTGTTTCGCTCTTAGAAGTTTAAAGACTTAAAAAGGACACGGGCATAAAAATATCATTAAAAATATTTTTATAACACAGCATACTTGTAACTAGAGTGAGATTTTGATATGTTGTTATGAATTTGTTGTGTGGTTATTTTGATTAAATTATCACAGGGTAGGCAACTACCCTGACCGCACATCATTGTTCAATGGCCAGTTGTATAGGATCAGTAATTGCACTATACAAATAAAATTGACTTGACTTGACTTGACAATACACAATAGTGTCATCGGCATAAAGATGGACTTGACAGCCACTCAATGAAGAGACAATATCATTAATATAAATGGTAAAGAGGACAGGAATCAAAATTGAACCTGGCAGAATGCCTTTTGTTACCTGTAAGAACTCAAACTCAAGACTGGCTGGGGGAACCGATCCTTGGGGTCGACCAAATTCTGTTGCAGCGTGTTTTGGGGTTTGAAAGCAACTGAAACCCGGTGTTTGGAAAATATGTGGCTCAATTGTTCCAAAACTCCCATCATATCAGATGGCAGACTACAGGAACCACCTGAGATTCAGCCTCAAGTGCAGACAGACCGGGATTACACCTAAAAGCCTGCAAATGAAATCTTCTGTCAAGGGCCACCGAACAAGCAAGATCCTCCAGAAGGCACAGAGCCAGCTGTTGAATGAATGGGTGAGACAAACTAATTTTACCACTGATGCTGTGAAAACCAAAGAGGAGCACTTCCAACAGAGATTTATGTCGTGTGTTGTTGAGACCGTTTTCCAAGATGTGATTGAGTTCACAGAGAGGGCTCGTCTAGCACAACATGGAAAGTTGAAAACCAGGCAGCATAAAAAGTTCGATCTACTTGCTGCAAGCCAGAGACATCAACAGACACTGGACAGTGCCCTCTATGGCAGACAGAGAGATGGACACCAGACACAAGTGGGTGAAGTATCCGTCTGACAGACAGTTCATCCAGGCGAAGAAATACATCCTTGCTAAGGGCTGAATTTTGCTGTCCCGCCGAGGAAAATCCCATTAGAGGAACTGATCACAGCCACGGAATTGGCAATCCATAACAACAACATCACGAACCCT